>NW_003549274.1:2859-4862 GCF_000090795.2 Amphimedon queenslandica | reverse complement strand
AATCATTTGGTCTTCTCTTACCTGGAATAACACAACAAGATATTACAACAATTGAAGACTTTGCAATTGATGCTGAACAAAGTA
This sequence comes from Amphimedon queenslandica, assembly GCF_000090795.2. Classification (NCBI taxonomy): domain Eukaryota; kingdom Metazoa; phylum Porifera; class Demospongiae; order Haplosclerida; family Niphatidae; genus Amphimedon; species Amphimedon queenslandica. The sequence goes on along the minus strand of NW_003549274.1, from coordinate 4,778 downwards.
AAGGAGCACTCTTCTCTAAATGGCTTCAAAAGAATCCTACAGCAACATGGAGAGATGTACTCAATGCATTGACTAAAAGAGAAGAGATCAATTTATTACAAACTATTAATGATCAGTTACAAGTACATCAATGTACAGGAGGTATGATCATGTATTTATATATTAATAATTATATTAAATGTATAATAGGTAATACTGATGCTCCTACTAGTACTGTACCAGTAGTATCTACTGTATCATCATCAGTTTCTGTAATTAATAAACCTGTTACTAGTACTACATCAGGTAAACATAACATACTCTTAATGATACAACTAAGTTGATAGTTCATATGATAGATACCAAAGGAACTGAGGACTCAACACCAGATGAAGGAAATAAACCCACTCATAATGACAGTAATAATGGCACTACAACATCAGGTATATCATTAAAAATAAACATTCGCTAGCAGATTGTATTTTAAACTATTCATGATTAATTCTGTTTGATGTTAATGATATGAATGAGGTGTCCAAATGTTATGGAGGCTGCTACATGGAAGCCATTTAACAGAATACCACAAAAATTAACCACTTGTTATAACTATGTGACCCTGACTATGTCTCCATGAATATGTTTAAAGGTGTTTTTCATTGTTTGTACTATAGTGTGTGGGTGTATCAACGGCACCACCATGAGTTTATATAGTGGAGACCACAGGAGGGGTAGTGGGCTAGGCAAATTATACTAGTAATAATTGGAACATAATGGGTCAAAGATTTCTGACCCTATACCCCTGACCACATTATTTCAATTCAATACAGCAAGTACCGTATAGTGGCTAATTTTGGAGTGGATTAAATTTGGCAAATTTGGTGTTTTGATAGCCATTCGCCAAAATAAAAATCCACCATTTTGAGCCATTATACGCATGCTCAATGGCTCGTGATCACAAATTTGTCAAATTAAAAATCTGCCAATCACCAAAATTTAGCAATTTGCCAAAATTTAGCCCCTCCAAATTTACCCGCTATACAGTACTAGGCTAGTGCAACTAGTCCTTGTGCCTATGCAAAGCTGGACGAGGCCAATGACTTAGAGTATTTTATTTTCCAGTGATTCAAAGTCTTTGGAATAACATTTCAGATTCTGGCATTATTACAATATTATTTTTATTATAATTATATTATATATACATGTTATATATAACAGATATATGCAGTAACTTGATAGTGTAAAGATATTAATAGGATAAATTCTGGGGCAGTACCTAAAAGTATAATACTAATAGGCAGAAATTGAAGCATAATTTGACTAGTCCTAGTTAGAAGTGCCTTCATACACCCACACACTCAAACCAGATAAACTACAGCTGTTTCGTGTTACTGTATATCCAGTAACCCTCAACATCTGTAGTTTATCCATAATGTAGATCATATAATAGAACCTATTGAAAGAGTTCATTCAACTGCAGATGATTGGGGATCCACTTATAATGACAAAAATGACACACATATTAAAATTTACTATCAATTATAATAATATAGGTAATACTGATGCTCCTACTAGTTCTGTACCAGTAGTATCTACTGTATCATCATCAGTTACTGTAATTACTAAACCTGTTACTAGTACTACATCAGGTAAACATACACTTAATACAACACTCATTAACTGATACACTACTGCAGGTAACACTCCTAGTGCTATATTAAGGATGAATTATGCTACTCTTGTTGATGCTATTACTAATAGTCTTCAGAAAGTAACTGATGCACTGTATGCTAAAGAACTAATACCACCACAAACTAATCAGTCAATGCTTGTACCAGCAGTTGATAATTATACTAAAGCTGCCAACCTTATGAATGTCATTGAAAAACAGTTGGATCCTCTCTTAATCCAGAGCAGTATCTTATTGATATATGTCATGTATT
>NW_003549274.1:0-2441 GCF_000090795.2 Amphimedon queenslandica | reverse complement strand
TGTAAGCAAGGAGGACACTTACCAACAACACTCACTCAACTCTATCAGAACTTTATCCTACAAACTATCAGAAGACATGTTAAAAGACATGACATTAACCCACATACTTTAGGTAGTCTTTCTTCATTACCATCACAATTAGCTAAACCTTTACAAGAGATGTGTCAATTAGCTTATACTAACCTGGCTAATACAACAATGACATTCTCTTCACATCAACTACAGTCACTGAGTGAGGCAGTCAAGGAAGACTATCTTGGATTGATGACAAGATTCACAGAATATGATGAGGAGAAGTATCAGTTCCTTCACTTGAGTATACAGGAATTTCTAGCTGCATGGTGGATAGCTAAGCATGAGAAGAAGAGAGAGGAAGTGTTTAAGGATCACTTTGATGATGATCACTTTCGAATGTGTCTGAGGTTTGTGGCAGGTCTAACTCACCTTGAACATGAGAGCTATCAACAGTATTTTAATAAACAACAACTTGACTTACAGTGTAAGAGGAAACCATTGTTTGGATTTACGACTTGTCATCTCTCCTGCTTCTATCAGAATCCTGAGAATAGATTTAGAATAGTTGATCATATCAGTTCTGATGATTTTGACAATGTTCCCATTCTTCTTCTTCAACTCCTGTATGAATCACAGAACACAACATTATGTCAAGTATTAGCACAATCCATCAACAACCACTCACTGTGTCTGAATAGAACAGTATCATTATCATTGTTTGACTGGTTGTGTCTCAGTTATTGTATAAACAATTCCAACACAACATGGAATCACTTGGACCTGTGGGATGTATCTAACCAGGAACTATCAGTCTTCACTGCTGGACTAACCAATAACTCACTACAGACCCAGTGTAAGGGACTGGAGGTATGGTTGGATAAACCCACTGATGAATTAATACACAAATTATTACAATCATCACTTCTATACAATATTCAGGAGTGCTACTGTACATTATTAGAAGGTCAATATGTTTCCTGTCTTGTATTGTTACAGTTCCTCAATCTTCCTCAATTGAAGATACTGCACTTAATAATGTTAATAATGTCAACTGTACCAACAGTTGACAATACATACTACACAGACAAGTGCACTGAACTTGAGAAATGTATAGAAATGAATTCAACACTACAAGAAATGAACTATCTGTATGATAGACGCAATGAAATAATAACAAGTACCATTATCAGTGTCATTAGAGGAGTAACAAGAAATAAAACAATAACATCATTAACAATGGATGTTAATATTAATGACGCTCCTCCTCCTCCTCTACCTGATGGAGTAATAGAGCAGTTACTAAAGGACAACAACACATTACAAGCTCTTTCACTGACCATACCTGATAAACACCTACCATCATCACTGAATATAGTAGAGGTGAACACACCACTGACTGCTCTAGAGATAAGAGGATGGAGGAGTAATAAACTGATGACATCATCACTCCTTCCACATATCAAAGGATTACAGTGTCTGATACTATGTGATCCATACCCACCACATCTTCTATTTCTCTCTCATCCCAGTCTACATACACTTACTTTACCACTAGACACAGCTGAGAGTGCTATTGAACTATTTACTATTCTACAAACCAATACTACACTTAAAGCTCTGAGTGTGAAGATATGGGAGGAGAGAGTATATACCAGCAGTATGGGTACTAGTCTACAAGACATGTTAACACAAAACCAAACATTGAAATACCTTAAGATTAATAATGAATGGGATAGTGACATTCCCATTCCCAGTTCATTCCTGTCCTTCCTAACAACTGGTCACAGACACAACACCAGTCTACAGCAGTTGAGTGTATCCATTCCACTGAATGAAGAGATAAGAACTTTTATTAATTTCATCTCTCAAAAGAACAACCTCACAGAACTTGAAGTGAACTTCAAACCAGATCAGTCATACAGTATCTGTAGTGAGGAAGAGAAGAAACAAATAATGACACCATTGTTTTATGAACAGGTACTACCTGCTGTTACTAACATGTTACAGTCACATACAACCATCAGACTACTGAGGATAGAGTGTAATGATATTAATTATGAGTCATCTCAACCTAACTGGATAGAACTAGTACAACATTTATATGAAACTATCTTCATCCATCCATCACTTGAATATATTGAGATTAAAGTTGGATACACTCCTCCTCTCCTGGTGGATACTCTTGAAGATCAAAAGAAGACATTGATTGATAGACACAGAAAAGAACAACCACACAAACCACTACCAATAGTGGAGGTTTAATTAATTAGGTATTATTAGCGGGTCTATTTTATATTATTTTAAATATTTCAATATTTAATATAGCATAATATTTAACACACAGAGAGACACACAGAGAGAGAGACAAAGAGAGAGAGAGAGACAGAGAGAGAGAGAGACAGAGAGAGAGAGACACAGAGAGAGAG
>NW_003549273.1:5219-7024 GCF_000090795.2 Amphimedon queenslandica | reverse complement strand
GACAGCACCGACGTAGTGATTCAGCAACTCGATGCTCACCAGCTAGCACACCGCCTGATGCCAAAGAACCTGTCATGGTTTTTCTTCCATAGGTAGGTCCAACCTAAGCCGGACAGCATATGAAATATTAATTAAAGTACAATATTCCAATTAAAAACTTACAAGAGACGCTGCTGCTGTCACTGCATAGTCAAGCTCGAGGCTAGATATTCTGCTAGTTTTATGAATGCCCTTCATGGAGCAGAACCTCTGTAAGGATCTAATGCTGATCCCTCTTTCATTAGGATACCGTTCCTTCAAGTATGACAAAATCTTCGTGTGAGTCCATCGCTTTTTCTACCTTTTCTCTGATAAAACCTTCAATTCTTGTAAAGAAAGACATTTTAACCAACAGCAACAGTTATTAATTGGGGTGGTTTGGGTTTTGGAAATGAACACGTGACAACACGTGAATCATGCAAATAGAGGTGTGGCTGGCTAGCTACTGATATATAAGCAGCTATGTCATTTGGCACTTTATCTAGTCAATTTAAGTCCTGTTTCAATCTATAGTTCTCATCTTCATCTTCACTCTTCTTCTCATAGGCGGCTGCAGGATTTGACTACTAGTCGGGCATGGGTGTGGCACAGGAAATGGGTTGGGCGCGCGAAGCGCGCCGCGATTTTGGCCACACCCTCTTTTACGCACCCTTTTTAGCACAATTTTTTGGTAGCGAAGGTTATTGTAATAAAGTAGTGGGTGGTGTAGCTCCAACACTGACTTCTGTAGTGGTAATAGTACTAGTAGTAGTATTAGACTATTAGTAGAGGAAGTAGAAGAATAGGGTGATGGAGAATGAGCAACAATTGACTGTACATCAACTGTAGCTGTAAAAACTGTAGCTGTATCAACCACAAGAGTAGACTGAGACTCATGATCATCAACTCTCAGCAAGAAACTGATCTAAAGTAAGAATTATGAGATAATCTGTATTATTGACTTCTATACTGTACTTACTAGGTTCACTTCAGTTGTAAACTGTTGTTCCTTTTTAGCAGGCTTGTTCACAAAGGACATAGTGAAGCTAGTCCAGACTTTTAGACATTGCAACTGACAAGAAAAGAACACTGAAATAGCACTAAATAATGAAATGATTATGCTTTCTAGTGTTGCTGTGGTGGCCCACTGTGATTGGCACCAAAGTCTTACCACCTCGAGCTCCTCCTTTATTTAGTCTCTCTTCTTCACCTTGTTATCAGCCTGCCATTTATGCATTCATAATTATAAGATTTTCATAAAAAAATTGAAATTATAATTGCAATAAGGCCACTCCAATTTGATTCCTTGTTTCCCATTACCCGCCCGCATGGGGCCGCATCGCTATTCATTATTGCGGTTTTTCATTGATTATACAAGCAATTTATACAGCTGATAATGAATAAATTTAATGAAAATGAACAAACCCGCCCGCCCGCATCAGGCCCGCCTCTGTAATGGGAAACTATGAATCTTATTGGAGTGGCCTAACTGTTATTAACTATTAATTAACCACAGAATAATTATTAATTATGGTGATGTCACACTTCCGGTCAGAATTTTTGGTCGGGCATTGCCCCTAAATGCCCGACCCTGCAGCCGCCTATGCTTCTTCTGTTAGTCCACAGTAGTTCTACATGGCTCGCTCTACAGACCGTAAAGTTTTTCTGCAACGCAACGGCAAGACAACTGTAGTCAACAAAGATAAAGTCACTACAGAAACACTAAGTACTCTATTCCACGTATAGCTATGTCAGTCATGCTCTGCAAACGGTTTTATATGTCAATT
>NW_003549273.1:0-1524 GCF_000090795.2 Amphimedon queenslandica | reverse complement strand
TAAATAAATAATAAATCATAAAAAATAAAAAATTATAAATAATAATTTAATCATAATAAATCATAAAACCTAGATCTATAACCTATATGTACACTATATAACCTGTATCCTATAACTACCTGTTTCCTAATTTCTATACTATAACTACTTTCTAATTTCTACTACACAATAACTACACCATAGCCTAATATAACTATACCTGCTTCCTAATTTCTACTACAATACCTACCTATACCTACAACTTATTTTGTATACACAATGTAAGACAAGTTATCTTAATACTGTATCATTATCTAATGACCTATTACTGCCTCCCACCACTACTGTCTAAATATTTTAACCTCTACAACATCAACATAATGAGTAGTCTTAATACACAATCTACCACACAATGTGCATATTATCAAGAATAATTATTACATTAAGAATTAATTGTGCATCCTATAAAATAACAATAGACACTTGACACAGAATTGAGATTTCGCAAATATCGTGTCAATGTAAACCGTTACTTGCATCAAAACGTCAGATCACACACACGTAATTTCAACGCTACGTTGATCATAAACCTACAATGAAAGTTACTGACTTATTTTGAAAGGTGAGGCAAACACTAAACAATTGATCCTAAGTCAAAGCCACGGGATCGAGAAAGAGATCAGAATGAGAATTAGGAAGCTAGTGCCCAGGTTAATCAAGCTACCTGCATCACAAACCTCACCAATCTACCCACCGTAACCTGGCTTAGCTCAACTGTATAGTGTTTGCCTGCTTTTAAGTAGTTAAAGGATCGAGACGAAAAAAGAAAAAGAAAAGTCTGATCCTTTCTTCTGCTTAGAGTCCATATCACACAAAAAGGAAAGAGAGTGAAAGAGGAGAAGAGAGGGTTCCAAGCATGAGATACTGGGTGCCTCGATCCGACCCAAAAGGGGGACACGACTTCTCCCACACTCCTGGGCGAAACCCTCTCCCCTTCGCTGACACTCCCCTTCCCTCTCACATGATCGGGACTAAAAGCAGGTCACTGTGAAAAAGGGTAGCTCAACCCATACAGTGAAAAAATATGCTCATGTCTTCATTTAATCAAATATGTTCTCCTCTCCTCCTCTAGTAGTCCATCAGTTCTCCTTCCTCCTCTCAGAATGATAGTATTAGATGAAGATCCAATATTATAAACTGTAGATTAGTGCTGGATGCTTGAGCCTCAATGCTATGATAGCAGTGGGAAGTACTATAGCTGTGTCCACATCAGTGACAACCTCCTTGTTAGCTGATGTCCTTCCAAAGAGCCATTAGTAAATCATATGGAATGTTCTTGATTGATACACTAGCTCTCACAAGGTACTGAATTAATTCATCATGCATGGTAACAAACGATACTTCAATGTGATTGAAAATACCAAAATAGATTTAAGTTTTCTTGCAAGCAGGTGGAGTGATCCAATGATGACAAACATTGTCCAGAAAAAGCAAGACTGGAGACCAGGAGACGTTGCAGTTTTACGCTACGTGAGGACACGTGTA
>NW_003549272.1:3263-7025 GCF_000090795.2 Amphimedon queenslandica | reverse complement strand
ACTGCAAGCTGACAATGCCACAAGGTGGAATTCACAGTTAATAATGATTAAACCTGTTATCTCTATACCTGATAGCAAGCTTTTAATGTTGGAAGGCACTCCACCACTTACTATTCATAACCGCAATGTCCTCAAGGATAATGTTGAGATACTCAGTTCATTTCAAGAGGCAACAGATTTTGTACAAGTTAGCTGTGTGTGTCCCATCTGATGGGTACATTGTCCCTTGTGTAAAAGGATTGCAATATCATATGAATAAACATTCTACTAAATATCACTCCTCTTTGTATCAGCGCTAACAAAATCTTTACAAAAAAGGATTTCATGTTTTATGAAAAGGGATTGAAACATACATACTGGCAAGCATTGTTGATCCTCATTTCAAACTTACATGCAGATGGTGTCAAAGTGAAAGAGATAAATTGAGGTATAAAGCAATGCTAAAAGATGAAGCATCATAGTACCAATCATCAGCAACCAACCTTTCAATAATTGAATCTACAAGCGATTTGCAACGTCCATCCAAGAAAAGAAGAGAAATTGTCATTCAATTTCATGGATGTGGAAGAAAGTATTGATAAATACCTATCTGCTTCCTACCTTCCAATGGATTCAGATCCAACTAATTTTTAAAAGGATAATGAAAAAGAATATTTTAGTCTTGCTCAAATGGCCAAAGACATTTAAAGTATGCCAGCCTCCTCTGCCACCGTGGAGACACTCTTTAGTATAGCTGGGAGGGTTTGTATGCCTTTAAGATGCTTGTTAAAAGATAAATGCATTCAACAATTAATGTTTATCAGATGTAATGATTCATTTAGCCTATAAAATTAAACTTAGTCAATTTATTAGTAAGAACAAGTAATTGTGATCTAAAAGGTATATTTAGAATTGTACTTAAGTACATGACAAATAGTTGTACTTGGACTTCATAATTGAAGAAGGTACTTGTACTTGTACTTATGATAGCTTTAGAGAACTTGTAATGTACTTAAGTACTGCATACCGTCCTTCACCCCAGCCCCGCTGTAGACTACTGTATAGTACTGTATAATATTGTATACTACTGTATACCACTGTATACTACTGTACACTACTGTACAGGTGCATTGCATATGCACAAGAAAGACCAAACAAAAAGTAAAATTACTGGGTAGATCACAAACTGCCTTAAAATACCATCAAACAAAACACAAAGCTGTTTAATACATTTATTAGGATATATTTGAGGCCTGCAATTATTCGCAGTGATAAAAATATTCAGACAATAACACCACATATTTAGTGTTCAGCTATTTATCTATTCTTCAGCAGCTTTAGTGGAGCCATTCACCAATAGTGACTCATTCTCTATCCATTAGCTTCTTGTACGGGCCTCTACATCAGAGCTCTTTGCTGCAAATTGTTGCTTCCGTGTCCTGGTGATAATCACACCCAAGTCAATAAACACTAATTGGAATGGGTGGAAAGTTCTAAGATACAGCAAGACAGTAGTTCTGAAAAGAACTAATTAAAGCAACACAAAAAGACCAAGAGTTAGTAACACAACAACCAAAGAACAGTACAGCAGCCTAGGGTGCTTTGCTTCAATACTACACCATTTTCAATTAAAATAACACCAAGTTGCTAAGCAATTGCTAGTCGTGGAAAAAATCGTCAGTAATAGCAGCTGTAATATATCCCAACCTACGGTATTACATATATATGTACACGTACAGTATTACATGTACATGTACAATACATTACGTGTACATGTATGTACCAGTTTCAGCTGCGGAGGTTCTTGTAGGTAGGGATCATGACTAACCTAGACACTGTCATTAATTGATCACATGGTCTAATTGTCTCAAGAATGTCTATTAACTAAAAAACAATTATAATAATTATAATTAATGACTTAGCCATCTTTACCTCTCCGATATCAGTAGTCTTTCATTTTCCCAATCATAAATAACAAATGAATTATTCTACATGTATAATGCAAATATAAAATAATATTATTATTAATATATTTATCATGTACCATGTTCTTCTGGTAATATTCCCATGCAATAAGAACAGGATAAGCATTGAGAGGCTCCAGTGATTATAAATATAATTACAGCAATCAATGGACCAGAGATGAGTTAATTCACCCTACAAGGAATAGAGAGGAAAATGTCATACAGTGGAGCCACTATATAATGGACACTTTGAGACAATGAAGTTTGTTATAAAGAGGTGTCCTTTATGAGAAGGTTAATTAAGGAATGTCATTGGTACACAAGGTGAAAATGAAAGAGTCTGTTAGGGTAAGCTAAACAGCACATTTCAAGAGATTACAAGCTTTACAATAGTATAGTACATGTTTTTTGAGTAACTGTTAAACATCTAAATTAGATCAGAGTCGGCTGAAAATTTAGGATCATGTATTTACAGATTAAGCAACGATTATATAAACAAGATTAACTTGGAGGTGGATTTGATAGTGCACGCAAGCGCAGTAGTATACTAGTTCACAGAAGAAAAACTGACAGGCACCCTCAAGCTAAAGAGACATCAATTTTATCAATTTAAAAAATTCATTATAAATCCTATTTTTATGGAAAACACCCCAAACTTGCGACACAACATTAGTACATGTATATATCAGAAAAAGTAATAAAAATGCAAAATTCTCTCCTGGCGATTTTTAGCCATAACCATGAAGTATAGTACAGGGTTGTTCAGCACAATACCAAAATCCTGTGGGAAACCCTGGTAATAGCAATAGTAAGGTAATAGCAATAGTAATTTTAAATATTAGGGTGCATGTACAGTACAGGTACATACTACCTGGAGTTCTGTTGGTGCTGAAAATCTTACCTGTTGCCTTGGCAACCGTAACCACACCTTTAAGAGACAGGAACAAGGAAACAGTGATGGTACACCATTCTTGACAACACTAGCCTATGGAACAAAACTGGAGTGACTATAGTCCACTGAATATAATCATGAAGAACATTAAAAAATTAAAGTATAGTTTCTGAAGCAGAAATTTTCTGCTAATTTTGACATTTTAAGGTGTGATAGAACCCTACATTAACAGTATACAACATAGACTTGTACATGTACATAAATTTTAGGATAGCCATGATAGGCCAAGGTGCATTCACAAAAACCAAAAGTGCAACAGAATTATCACTGGCCATTTGCAAAATTTTAAAATTTCTATTTATACATGTATATCATAGACTGCTGCTAAACCTTAAAAATACCAGACAAGAGGTGAATAAGTCTTTTCAATATGTACAATGAACATGTATATACATATAAATGTGCATGTATTTCATTACTTATGTACATGTACATACATTTGTATAATCATAAAAAATCATGTACATCAAGAAATGTAACAATAAAGAACTAACAGTATCAAACGTATCTTCTCTTTGCTTTAGTAAGTACATGTACTTGATAATTATATTACATTCATTGAACATGGAGACATTAATTTTATCACCTACATAAAACAAAAGAGAAATAATAAAAAAAGACAGATACCTATCAAATACTAAGTGTAACTACAACACACAATGTAGCTACATGTACATGTACATATGCTAACATTATCACAAATTTTACGTATAGGACAAAGGATCTATAAGACAAGGTGCTCCTCCTGTTATAGCAAGATGCAGATAACTGAAACATGAGTGTACATCTTAAAATGTAGCATCATGACACTTCACATACACAACACAAGCATTTACATGTACCGTAATTTATTATATTAAGTCTATT
>NW_003549272.1:0-2239 GCF_000090795.2 Amphimedon queenslandica | reverse complement strand
ATTTCAGCCAGTATATGTGCCTTAACATTTAGATTGTGCCAGATAGCCTAACTGTTGGAGTGCAGTTTGGAAGGCTTGAAGGTCGCGGGTTCGAATCCACTACAGGCTTTTTTTTTACCTGATTTTGTCCTGTTAAGAAATAAATGCCCAGGCGTTTAATCGAGCAAATAGGGTATATACATACCAACATTATCAGTGTTTTACACAAAGGATTCTATTCATTAGACAAGGCAAGCAAGCAGAAGGTAACCCTTGAACTATAAGCATGTAAACAGAAATCCCCAATCCCTTCCTATTATCATTATTACTATTATTATTATGCATCAAAAGCACACCCCCAAATAATTACCTTAAGGAGACAATTGTTTGCTGGTATTTAATTTAGCGAATTTTAGCAATTTTTTAAAAACCGCTAACTTAAGTCTGCGCTAATTTTAATTTCTTCATTCAAAGTGGGTGTGGTCACAATGAAAAAAATGGCAGCCATCAGTAAGTCTGAGCTTATTTGCAGCAAACGGTCAGCAAGATAATACTAAACTGCCGTCCAAAGACTTCTCTAGCAGTTAACCTAGGTTAACAAAGCAGATGACAATCTTCTTTGTTCAGTGACTGCTTCTAAGTTCTAAGTGTAAGCAAGATAACTTTACATGTTAATGGCTGCAGAGTCAGTGACGAAGCAATTTAAGCAAGATTAATGCAACAAAATCTACTGTATTAGTGTATTTAGACTTATGCAATTGCTTTGCTTGCTCATACATGTAGATCACAGCACATAATCTGTAGCTTGCTTAGGCTTGCCCCTTTCATTCTTCTAAAAGTTATTAATACCAAATGATCAAAAACGCTAAATTAAGTACCAGCCAAATGTCAGTTTCATGAAAATTGCTGAAATAAGTACACACTAATAATTGTCTCCTTAAGGTACTTACTATCATACTATTGTAACAGACCCTGCTTCACAAAGACATTGTAGACAAGGCAAAATCTAAAAATACTGAGACAAACAAGTGGGCAGAGTCAGAGCACATGGCCAGCCAAAAAGCACAGCAACCTGAGTTAGGACCTTGTATTACCTTCTTCACAAGAGCCAAAGGATTTAGCCTCAGGTGAATGGTTTAGAAGGATATGGAGGAGAAGAAGGACACTCAGGAGTCAATGATCTACCCAACACCAGACAGACACGTGGAAAGAATGCATTGTCCCGTATTTTTCCGTATTCCGGTATTCGTCTGGTCTGAACTGAAGTATTCGCCAGTTGTGAGGGCGAGTGTGAGGGGGAAAGCTCGAAAAGTGTTGCAGTTGATCACAGCCTAGACTTCTATTCTCCTGGCCACTCTGACAGTTGCCTCCTTGGCAAGGCCTAGCTGAGTTACATCATGTACTAGCTCATTTTGGACGAGTATAAAAAATGATGATTAAATTCACTCGGCAAATCCTGCGAGGGGTCCTGCGGTAGACTCGACTAGCAGGAAGAAACTAATCCAACTATGCAAGCAAGCAGCACAGCAAGACAGATTTCAATTGAAAAACTACTATAATTTAAGCTAAATTAAAACTGGTATGTTTATGCAATATTAATAGCTAGCAGTAACATATTAAATTCAACAGCTTTATCTTCTTCCATTTGATTCCAAACTAGAGGTGAATCCAAACTGTCGAGCTCTTGATTTGTACTTCAATTGATACTCCTTGATACCTATTAATGCATGGCAGAAATGAACAGGTAACTAGTAATAGCACTCACTTTAAAAATTATAAACTGCCCCATATACAGTACAGAAAAGAACATAGAAAACTCAGAGGAAGACATCATCCATGAGATGAAACAAATGCTGCTTGAATATATATGCAACTGCTTTGAGGTTACAGGTTTTGATACAAAAGAAGCTATAATTGAGATGAATGACAAGACTATAAATGAAATCGAGCAATATGTTGACAAATGGAAAAAATCATTACCTTTCTGCCTGAGACAAGATCTGAACAAGAAGCATGACATGACAGCAATGCCGTTTGAGTTCACTCTGGGCCATCGTATTCTTATTCAAAAGTTTATTTCAACAATAAAGAAGAAAGACAAATCAGCTCCACAAAAGAAACAGAAATCAGGCCTTCCCTCAAAGAAGCGTAAATTATCACACGCACCAAATGCTCCTGAGAGTATATCTGAAGCCCAACCTGAAGCCACATCTCACCACAATGAAATCTTGTCTGCAACACCTGAAATGAAGGAAAAAAT
>NW_003549270.1:6121-7032 GCF_000090795.2 Amphimedon queenslandica | reverse complement strand
TTCTATGAAAGGACTTTAAGTAGAGGCTTAGTTATGCTAGGTAGAAATTTTTCTATTGTAGAATTTTTAATAAACAAAATCCATTATTAATATAAATTCTTATATTTCTATTCTTCATTGCATCAACAGTAGCCTTTCTGAGTTAGATACTGAGGTAAATTTTGAAAGTTAGTAGAAAATTTTACAATTATGTTTGCCAGGGGGTTAATATTTGTTCTCAAAATAATATTGCATGGTAGTATGTATGATTTTTTAAAAACCATATGTGACCATAATTGACAAAAGGGCCCTTATGGCGGATTTTAAAATTGATCGTTATAATGGAAAATATCAACCTGTGAGTGCTTTGTTAGACAATCATTGTTTCTAAAAGTTTCATGATAACTTTTTGCATCATGTGGAGTAATTTTATGACAATTGGGGCTCTGGAAGTTGGATTTCTTAGGCTAGAAGGACAAATTTCACTACCCGCCATAAGGTACCTTTTGTCAATTATGGTCACATATACTAAGTGTGGATGCTGTACTATCTATAGTCCACTGACTTTTAATTTAAGTAATACCCATGCGTGTACAGTGTTTGTACACCATGTAGGGTGTGTAACCCCACAATTCCCATGTACACCATATCGGGTATAATACATATACTCAAATATAATTTGTTTGTATAATTGTCATGAAATTTTGTGATTTTTAGTTGCATGCAACATTACATTTTCTGGTGTATATAGATCTACTTATGTTACGTAGAAATGATCAGCTAATGCTACTGAATTTTTAAAGAATTTTCAAAGCTGAATACCCATTACTATGGAAGGAAACTAAGGCCTTAATAGAGTAGCATAGTGTCCTTTACTGTTATTTAGTTGTATTGCTTGATATGTTAGGAGTATCTAATTGTATACTAGAAAT
>NW_003549270.1:0-1298 GCF_000090795.2 Amphimedon queenslandica | reverse complement strand
ACCATTATCACTATTATTATCAGAAATACCACACATGGAGAGAGCAAGTTAGAATGAATATATATATATATATATTGATGTAGTTTGAGGGAAAGTCAGAAAAAGATGTATAGAAATATTTCAATTATTTTAAATTAGTACATATAGTTAAGAGTTATCCCAGCTCCATCCTCCGTATTGATAGAACGAATTTTGGACCTGGTGCCCCTGATACACAAATTGGTGGCACGTAATAGAGCAAAGGATAGACGGGTATGAAGCCAGCAGATGACAGTACTGTAGGGTTGATCCCATTTATTGGATAGTCTGTCAGCCAAACGTTTCAAGAAGGAATTAGATTCTGGACCCAACAGACCATCTACTGTCATACAGAGTGGAGTGAAGCTAGAATGGATAGAGTGACAAGCTTCCTGATACTTTAACATCTCTCTTTTTTAGCAGTTTTAAGAACTTGTAGTGGTGGTTTCCTAACATAAGAAGGAGCATCAGAGTCCACTATCCTCATGTCAAATATACAGGTAGACTGGGACTGCCAAACTCCACAGATGGATATGTCACCAACCAGAGCCTTTCAATCACTCTGTGCCTCTTTAACAAGTGGTTCCTTAATGACTTGACTCCATGCCATAGAAGATACGTCATGTAGTACAATATTATTATTATTATTATTATTATTGTTATTATTACTATTATTGTTGTTATTATTATGAGAGTAAGAAAGGAATTATTATTATTATTATTATTTTATTTATTTATTATTATTATTATTATTATTATTAATGTTATTATTATTATTATTATTATTATTATTATTATTATTATTATTATTATGAGAATGAGAGAGGAATATTATTATCATTATTATTATTATTTTTATTTTTATTTATTAATTATTATTTTATTATTATTATTATTGTTATTATTATTAAGAGAGTGAGAAAGGAATATTGTTATTATTATTATTATTATTATTATTATTATTATTATTATTATTATTATTTTCATTATTATTATTATTATAATCATTATTATTGTTATTATTATTATTATTATGAGAGTGAGAAAGGAATATTATTATTTTTATTATTTATTATTATTATTATTATTATTATTATTGTTATTGTTATGAGAGTGAGAAAGGAATATTATTATTATTACCATTGTTATTATTATTATTTATTATTATTATTATTATTATTATTATTAATATTATTATTTATTATTATTATTATTATAACAGAAATAGACAAAATAAGAGGCAGGAGAGACAAAAAGGGAAAGCCCATAAGGGAATAAAA
>NW_003549269.1:6124-7034 GCF_000090795.2 Amphimedon queenslandica | reverse complement strand
CAAGGTAAGGGTAGATTAATTGTTAATGATAGCAGAAAGAAACTGTATTTTGGCCATTTTTAGGATAGTAATGGGCAAATTTGTTACCGCCCAGCACCCCTTGGTAATGGTGGGCAGTATTTCTATATTGAGCATTCACTCAAAAAGTTTGGGTACAAAGGCAAGAGCAATGGCCAAGGGGAGGTTGAGATAACTGATTGGAAGAAAGAATCAAAAGGATCAAGTATTACACCTTATGCTCTTGTTGATGTGGAAACTGGAACAGCTTACGGAATAAAAGTACAAAGATTTCATTAATATATCATTCCATACTGTGTGTCTACAGGTTCTCATTGTGACACCAACTTCAAAGACAACCAGTTACTTTTTGTGTCCACAGCCTCCTTCTCCTGGTAGTAATATTCTCACTGTTAAAGACAGCAAGGTAATTTTATAGTTATAACAAACAGTTTTAAAAGTGAAGTCTCTTTAAGATTGGCATTAAAGGTGACGTGAATGTTAGCTGGAAAGTTTATAGGTGTAGCAAGTCTGATCAGATTTATATTTATCCTGTTAATGGTAAATCACATGTATCAAGCTCACTCAGTAATAAGAACAAGTCACTAGAGGGTGAAGGAAAATTGAAGGTAAGACTTGTACCTCTACATTTATCAGTAAGAGCCTTATGCTGTGTAAAAGCTTTCCAAGTAGTAGTTTATTTGTCTTCTGTTATAGGGTCCTGATAAACCTGGTGAATATGAGGTTCGTTATTATCCAGCATGGCTCAAAGGTTCAAGCACTGGTCATCGTCATGATATCTACATTGCAAGTGCTAGATTTACTGTTGCTGTCTAAACTAGTAATAGTATAAGTTTATTAGATTTTATAATTTGTTACTTAACTGCTGCTTTAAAAACTATTTTTATACAAA
>NW_003549269.1:0-1694 GCF_000090795.2 Amphimedon queenslandica | reverse complement strand
GCTGCATCAATGAATGTATAAATCCGTCTTGCTGTTTCTATGGCAACAGAAGAGTAACCAAGATGAGCAGAAGCAAAGGCAGCAAAAGACTCGAGAGAAACTTCTTCCGATAAACTGACACCCAAAACTTGTTTTTCTCCTTTTTCCTCTTTATCCAAGGGGTCCAGCAAGCACCCAATATTGACAGGGGGTCTGATACGCAGCGTTCCGTGCTGCAGGTGAGATGACTCATCAATATTTAGTAAAGTACCGATACCGGCTTTCATCACAGAACCTGGAGTGTGGGGTTTAGCATGTCCATGGTGCTCTTGAGCTAATCCTCTTCTTTCCAAACTGCTCTTTCTTAAACCGTCTCCTTCAGTAGTCACTTCCATCTCTTCTTGTATGTTTGATTCTTGAGCTTCCATGTTCCTCTCTCCTTCTCTCTCTTCGTCTTCCTCTTCACCTGCTTCAACTTCTGCCATTGCTAACTGAACAAGGTTTCTTGACAAGACGCTGTTAGGATCGTTGATGAGTAGGGGTTCGGCAAACTCGGGTTCACAAAAACTCTAGAAAATAAAATAAAATAAAAATAAAATTTTAATAGAAATATTGCTACTCCTCTCTCTTACTCTGTTCCTAATTGAAGGATTCTCTAGCAGCTGATAAATGAGGTAAGAGACTTGACCGCCAGATACGGCATCAGTTTTAATTTCAAAATCCTCCTCAGACAATGAAGCTAAAGCCTCACTCAATTGACTGAAAAACTCTTTACTGTAACGGCCATCAAACAGCTGGTATAAACTAACAAAGATAAAACATAGAGGAGCATAATAATAGGATTTATAAGCTTTACTTAGCTCCTAATTTTAACCCTCTGTTGTCTAACACTCCTGTAGTTGTGCCTGGAGTCGCTTTCTAAAAAGAACAAAAAATTAAGACGCCATTTATACCTACACATGTACTTACCTTTCCAGCTACATACAAACGGGATTTTAGACAATTTATGACTCGTTGTATATCAGCCTAAGTGTGGACCATATGTACATGAATTAATTGGAGGATAAAAGAATATAAAGAATAGATTGTGCATGTTTTCTGTTGCTGATTACTTCAGGAAAAGTTTCCAAGAGTTTGTAAATGTCATAGGATTCAATGCCATCAGAATCAGGACCAACCACAGCCTGAAAGAGAGAGAAAGAGAGAGAGATTGTGACAAAAGTACACATGTACATGTGAACTGGGTACTAGCTATCTTGTGCATTACCAGTATAGTATCCAGGACGTTAGTCTGAATATGTGTTAAAGAGTCAAACTCGTCAGTCTTGATATCCTATCAGATATAACCAGTTATTAATAGGTGGAGGTACAAGTATATGTAGTGTACCTCGGTCAGTGATGGCAGTACATAGTCTTCAGCTAGTTCCTCGAGGGTTGACGGGAGTATCTGGGTATTAGTTTGAAGGGAAATATTGATCATGTGACCGTCATGTGACCTGGGGCATAACAAGAAATTAAAACTGGTTTCCCAGAATGGAGCGGGCTTACACGTAGTGACTGAGAATGAACTCTAAAATGGAATCAAAGTTTTGATCAGGTACAGAACGACTCATTGAGCTCTGGAATAATAACAAAGACAATAATAACATACTCTTATGAGCAATCATGACTCTCATGAAGGTTTGAGCTGCTACAAATAAAGTTTTAAAGCTACA
>NW_003549268.1:5653-7040 GCF_000090795.2 Amphimedon queenslandica | reverse complement strand
AGAACCAATGATCATGTAATCAGCAGCAGAACTTTCAAACAACCACTGGAGATCACTCATTAGTGGCTTCTTGTCTAGCATGTCTGTAAAAATAAAAATAATAATAATAATAATAATAATAATAATAATAATAATAATAATAATAATAATAATAAAACAACAACAATAAATTCTTACCTTCAATTGAAACAGGATGATCTTTTATATTACCTAAAATATAATTAATAACATTAGTTAAAGATTAACAGATAATGTAAAATAAAGTGATATACTACTACCAGTTTTATAAACCAGCTAACCCTTGTAAAAAATCCCAGCAAGATCTTATAAGGTTTTTCATGATTTCACATGATTATACAAGAAAACATAAGATAGTAACCTTGTAAAATCTTAACACAGAAATTCTTACAAATTCTTATTTAAGATTTGATAAGATTTGAACAGTTTTGTCAGATCTTGTGAGATCTATCATAACTGTAATTCTTGTAAGAATTTTAAAGATCTTATGAATAAAGGAATATGTCAGAAAATGTAAGATCATTACCTTGTAAGAACTAAGATGATCTTGCTAAATTGAAATCTAATAAGATCTTACAAAATCTAATAAGTTTATGATCTTGAAGAATCATCCATGATCACACGACACTTAAGATCACTCATTAAGTCATAAAAGATCTTGAAAGATCTTACAAATTGCATGACGTCACAGGAAGTAGTAGACAACCCACGATAGCCTTTACAATAGTAGCAGTATATAAAGAAAGTAAAATTTCAACTTAATTAAGTCAAAAAAAGTTAATAAGTTCACATTAACCTTCACATAACTAAATAATTCATTTATGCAATGTAAGATCTTGCTCAAACCTTACTGTTACATCCATTTTTCATAAGTTGAAACTTCATGTAAGAGCTCAGCTAATATTTTTAAATCTTGATAAAGATAAAATCCCATGATATTTTTCATGTTCTTTGTTTCAAAATCAGGTAAGATCTTGCTGTGATCTTAAGGTAAGATCATGCTGTGATCTTCTAAAAATTTGGTAAGATCTTGAGAAAGATCTTGTAAGATCTTGCTTACATTTTGATAGCAAGATCTAACGCTATCTTACATAATCCTTGTTTCAAAATCAGGTAAAATCTTGTGTAATATTAGCAAGAACCTTGTGAAGAATTTTAAAGAAACTTAACAAGATCTTGCTGGGATTTTTCACTAGGGAAACCAGTTAGGACACAGTTAATATAGTATGGATCACGTCTAAAGGAGCTCTAGCTCCCATTGGTTGCCATTGGTCGCAATAGATTATCACATTATTGTGTGTGTGTGTATGTTTAACCTTGTGCTAGTCTCTCCAGTACTCTTTTCCTTTGATATTCATTAATGTCCAGT
>NW_003549268.1:0-1892 GCF_000090795.2 Amphimedon queenslandica | reverse complement strand
GAGACCGGCTGATCCATTGGGGATCATGCAGTGGCTTGTGGTGGGAATGGGAATAGGATCTACAGGCATAACAACCTCCGGGACATTATCTTTACAGCTGCCCTCCCCTGGCAGGGAGGTCCCATCGTTGGTCCCTGATTCCTCTTCCCGCCCAGCTGACATCTTTGTTCCCTCCTGGTCCCTCAGCCGTCCTGCTGCCATGGATGTCACAGTGATTTCTCCCCTCCAGCAATTGACTGTCTCTCAATCTGCCACTGTTCGTGGTCACGCCTTGTTATTTGCTGAGGAGAGGAAGAACATTGTGCATTTTGAGGAGTGCCAGAGGGTTGGGGTTCTCTTCCAGCCTTTAGCTATGGAGACACTAGGGGGGTGGAGTCAGAAGGCTGATCCGTACAATAGGCCACCATCTCGCCTCACGAAGAGGGTTGGATCCTTCTGAGGTGTCTCGACACCTTTTCCAGAGACTGTCCATTTCTTTGTGGCGTGCTAATGCTCAAATGTGGCTTAGCCGCTTCCCTCCCCTTCCTTCTGTCTTGGATGGCCAGATCTAACTTGGTTTTTTTGTTTCTTTTCTTAGCTAGTTTTTTTTTCTTATTTTTTCATGTTTCCCTTTTGTTTTTCTGTTGTCTCCTCTGGGATCTCCCTCTTTCCCCTATTCTTTTCTTCTAGTCATTGTTTTTGTACATGTTCGTTATTTTTATAATAATAATAATAATAATAATAATAATAATAATAATAATAATAATAATAAATAATAATAATGTCATAATAATAATAATAATAATAATAATAATAATAATAATAATAATAATAATGTCATAATAATAATAATAATAATAATAATACCGTAGATCGGGAAATTTTCGTTGTTGAAATATTTTCGCGGATGAAGTAACCCGCGAAAATTTGACACACGAAATATTTTCTACAGTGAATAATAAGATTACTGGAATTATTCTAACGTATAGCGGTGCATGCACGAGCCACGAGGCTACGAGGCTCTTTTAGTCTTCTAAAAGCCCAAAGAAGGCCTGAAGCTCTCACCCAAGAGGCTCCTTGTCAGTTTTAGTACTGTCACGAGCAATTTCCATTGCCTGTCCATCGTCATCAAGAGTTAGTAGCCACTTGTGCGGTTTATGACGCTTCCAAAAATTTTCATGTTGAAAAAATTTCGCGGATGGGTCAACCAGCGAAAATAAAACACCTTGAAAAAATTTCACGCCAATTATTTCTAACATGAAAACTTCCCGATTTACGGTAATAATAATAATAATAATAATAATAATAATAATAATAATAATAATGTCATATGGTCAATTAAATCATGATGACTGGGTGTGGCTAAAAGTTGCCCCATCCACAAATACACACATTTTAAAAATTCTAGAAATGGGCAAATTTGAAAATTTGCAATCGATTCCGATTCCAAATACTTTTGAAACTGGAATAGATGGAATCAAATACCGATTCCGAGTATATACTACATGTACATGATTCCATTTGGAATCAAAGGATCGCCCATCACTATAGAAAATTCAAATCTTGGTAGAATTCACACTTTTAATGCTATACAGTAAATTAATTTTAGTAGGCGTGTACAATCGTACATAAAGCCACACCCCTCACTTATTCTTTATTGTAATATTATTATTATTACATATTCAATACACATTGTATCTACTAATGTATACATGTACTCACTCATTTCAATAAATCTTGTATCACTGAGGAATGATGAACCACGTCTCGTTCCTCCAAACTCAATGATCCAGTGAGTGGTCTGTGTCTCATTCCAAACTGAGAGAGAATGAGAACTTCTATTAGTGACACTGTCTGGTATATTAGTCTATATAATTAAAAATAATGATAAAATAATATATCTGGTAATAAAA
>NW_003549267.1:4332-7042 GCF_000090795.2 Amphimedon queenslandica | reverse complement strand
ATTAAGTATTAGTAAACATTTTAAAATTGATGACGGTTTCACTTCGATGTCCTAATGGAATGGCTAGACTATAGTTATAAGAAAATTGGCAAAAGTTTTGAATTCAAACTATGTAAGTGGGACTGCACCCTTAAAGCAGTTTCATGCATTGAACCCATGTTATATATTGCAAAAATGTAAAATTTGGTATAACAAAAAGAAAAAGATCAAAATTACAAAATCTTTACAATATTCGCAAAAAATGTATTCCCAAAACCCTTCAAATAAAAAAATGATGTCTAAAAAACACTATCAACAAAATCCAGGCCCACAAAAAAAAACTCCTTGAAACGATATTACGAGAATAGAGACGCAATATTAACTGCAACTAAGGACAAGTTTTTGAGGTTTACACTTTCTGCTAACAAAATGGATAAATTAAAGGTGGCACTAAATATTAAAAATAAGAGGCGTCTAAATAAAGATTATTACGAACATCCCGTATTTCCTTAAATAGAAGCCGCATTCGAATAAATGCCGGGGTAGCAATAGAATTAAACTATAAATACGCAACACCAGCCTAGGAGTGACTCAGTAGTCTAGTGGGCAATGCCTGAAGTTCCAAAAGTCAAAAGCTTGAGGCCGCGGGTTCGAATCCCGCTCTGAGCCAAAGTTTTTTTATTTTTTATATATTTTTTGGAGGTCCAAGTATCATTTTAGGAAATAGACGCCCGGGCTTTTATTTAAGGAAATACGGTAATTATAGTCACATATTACGAAGATTACATTCTAATTATTCATTACCTGCACCAAATAGTGAAGCAATGGAATATTATTTTACGAAAATTATTGAAGCATTATATTACAGCCCCAAAATAGTTGATGATTTATTGCCATCAAGTATGAAAGGTGTAGATTTTGAGAACATATCATATGACAGTAAATGTAATGCTGCATCAAGTATATTGTTACAATCAGTTTTGAAAAACAGATCCCACAAAGTAGGCATATTGATACATGCAGCAAATAGCATAAGGAAATTGAAGTTGAATAGTTTTAATGATTTTGGTGAACAATGCCACACAAAGAATAGTAAGCCTTATTTTTTAGAATCAGCATATTTGTATCTTAATGAAGATTCTGATAACCAATAAGATAGCCCAATCGCAATCCCTGTTGATACGAATGGCATCTGTTATGTAGCAGGGATTGTTAATGTATCATGTATTGATAGAGTAGAAGAATGTAATTATGATAGTGACTCTGAAGATGACAATTTTGATACTAATAGAATGTATACTAATAAGAGAAAGCCTGCCCTCAAATGGCACTGTACAGACAGGTGCAAGCCTTTATTAGAAAGTGACGTTAGTTCTATTATCGAAGGTAGACGTTATTTTGATGAGCCTATTAAAGAATTGAGGAAGTATTAGATGCATGTGACAATTGTCCTAATAATCATTATATGACTAGATCCCTGCATGTTGAAGAAATAGATAAAGTTCATGAATATGATTACTGTGATAATCCTAATTAACAGTAATTGTTAAAAAAGATGAAAATAATGTTGAAAAATATTTTAAATATTTTGAAATTGTTTGTGAAAGAATAGGCCATCCTATTGTGTGTAGTAGTAATGATACTGAATGTAAGAGTATGCTGCGTATTTTACGCAATGCATCTGTTCTCTTCATTGAGACGCCTTTCGAAACACTTTTATGTTGCTAGAAATGCCCATTTAACAATAGATATTATTGACTCTTCCCTTGCTGAAGGTGATATAGCACAATTGTCAAATTTAAAAATCAGTGAAGCCGATGAACTGAATTTGATGATGTGTATTACGTTATAAATGATGGCGAAGAAGACCCATTTAGAATACCAAACTTAGATACTGTACTTTATTTTCAGTATTCAGATGCTATTGACGAGTTTAAGAATGCTTTGTCTGATCAGGCTGTTAATGCATGTTGTAGCTGTGAGAGGCTTTCAAAAAAAATCTGTCACTGAAACTAAAAATTTAGATAGCGATGTTTGGAATATCCTGTTAATTACATTAGAGAGACTAATCCTACTGCATTGAATGAAGTTACGTATATTTGTAATCATTGTAAACCTATTTTTAGGACAAATGAAGTTCAAGCACGTTGTGTGCTCAATGGGTTAAAGTGTGAGCCACTACCCAAAGAGTTAGAAAATTTGGATCCTTTAAGTTGCCAGTTAATACAAGAGCCAAGTGTTTTCAGACAATTGTTAGGCTAGGCACACACACCCTAAAAGTGCCTGCCTATAATTATTTGAAGGCTCTGAAAGATGCAATGTTTTATTTACCTCTTCCATTAGAGAAAACAATGGAAACTTTAAATGAGGTTGGTATAGATTCTAATCATTTGCCCAATCCAGAACATTATATTATTATTAATGGACAGCCTACTAAATCAAATAATGTCTGGCGTAGTTTAGTTGATGTAAATAAAATAAAAAAGCACTAAGAAAATTAAAAGAAATAAATTGGTTTAAAGAAACATAGATGATGATTCCATCGACGAATCGTCTAAAAATGTTACACAAGCAGTTAGCAATACTACTTGTAAAATGCTTGAAAAAGCAAATGATCAAGATTTAGAAGGCTTTTTGGCATATACAATTAGAAATCTTGATAATATAATTGCAACAGGTTCTGATATCAGTCAATATAAATTAATGAATGTCAAAGAAGCGCCTATTGACA
>NW_003549267.1:0-3358 GCF_000090795.2 Amphimedon queenslandica | reverse complement strand
AAATTACTTCGAGCTAAAGAGGTAGGACTATATGAAGCTAGCGATCTTCTTCTCGGTGAAAGTTTATACATGAAATCAGTTACCGTACAGTGCATTAATGTGAACTTGCCTCATAACAGGAGCACAACAATCAGAAACTATTCATATTTAAATAAAATGGATCGATCTTCGAAAGACATCTTTAATCCTAGCATAATTGAAGACTTTTATCTAACAAGACCGAATAACATGGAAGATGTATCTCTTTATGAATTTGTTGCCAATTACAAATTTGATAAAATAGCAGAAAATGGAGAAAGAGAATACAAACTTTGATCAAAGCCAGTCCTTCCAAACAATGGGAAATTTAATCCTATGCAAGAAGCAGAAAAAGACGATTTTTATTACTCGCTAATATTTTTATTTGTGCCTTTTAGAGCAAGAGCACACTCGTAATGGGAGAAACAATGGAAGAAGCTTTTAGGCGTCACAAAGAAGCATTTATACGTGGCAATGAAAATCATTTCAACAAACAACAGAAATTATTAGAAGCTAAACGTAATTGGAAGAAAATAGTTGATGCAAGAAATAAAGCCGGTTTCACTGATGAACTTCCTGATAACAAGGAAGATGATGAGCCTCAATTACTAGGGGAAATAATGGAAGCAGTAGCTGATATTGCTGACATGCACATAAATGTACCTAATTTAACATTAGAGCAAAGAGAGGCAATGCTTAATGTAAATCAAAAAAGAATTTCTGATAAAATTAAGAGTCATCTTATAAGTCAAAAAGAACATGACTTATTAGAGAATAAGTCTTCAAGACTACTTAGATTAGATAACATCAAACCGCTAAGAATGTTTATTAGTGGTGTAGGTGGAACTGGTAAATCGTTTTTGATTAAGGCAATGAAATGGCTAGTGGATGACATATGGCATCCAAAAAGTGGTGAAATTATGTGTGCTATAATAGCACCCACAGGTACAGCCGCATTTAATGTAGGCGGACTAACAACACATAGATTATTTCAGCTACCAATAGAGCATGAGGGAAAGACAGCTGGATATTGGGCTTTGAATAAAGAATCTCAGAAAAGAACAAAAATTACACTTAAAAATTTAAAAATTATCATAGTAGACGAGGTATCTATGGTATCCAATCTAAATCTAGCATACTTACACATGCACTTAGAAGATATATTTGTTACTGATGAATGGTTTGGATCTAAAAATATTTTATTTGTAGGTGACCTCTTATAATTGCCACCAGTTAATGGTAGGCCAGTATTTAAATAAATTAGCAACAAACTAGTAAAAACTAGACTTGGAGCAGCAAATGCATTTAACATATGGAAAGAAGCTGTAGAATATAATGAACTAACAATCAATGAGCAACAAAAAGGAGACGAAACTTTCTTTAAGATGCTTGATTCTGTTAGGCATGGCTGTCTCACTGATGAAACTATTGATACGCTTAAGAGTCGCGTATTTAAGGTTTCAATACAAGAAAAATATAAAGAATTGGAAAGTGAAGGAACAAATCCTCCAGTTTGCCTATTTTCTAAGGTAGACACCTGTCAAAAAATCAATCAATTAATGTTAGAAAGTCTAGAAACTGAGAAAATACAATTAGCATGTGTTGATGTTGTTGATGAAAGTGGCAGCACAGCAAAATTTGACAAAAACAAGAAAAAAATAAGAGAAACTAAAAGATCAACCAAGCAAAACGGCTGGTTTAGAAACTGTATTGTCTTTAGCAGTAGGCTGTAGAGAAATGCTAAGACGTAATATTGATGTGACTGTAGGATTAGTTAATGGTGCCATTGGTACAGTAATGGGTATTTATGCTACACGTATATCAATCAGATTTGATCATATTAATGTACCTTGTGACATAGAAAGGGTTACATCTAAATTTATGCCATCTAAGAATTTGTATATACATAGGAAACAGTTTCCCCTTATACTTTCTTATGTCAGGGCCTGTCACTAGATCCAGCCATTTTTGATTTATCAACTGATGTCTTTGGGGATGGTATGGCATATGTTGCATTGTCTCGTGTACGTACATTAAATGGATTTCATTTATTATCATTTGATCCTCTCTCTCTGTTAAAGTTAGTAGTTCGTGCTTTAACGGAATTAACCGCCTCAGAAGTAAATTTTGGAATGACTTACCTTAAATCAAGAAAAGTGAAGGAAAGAAGAGAAAGATTCAAGTGACTGGTATAATAGATGATGGTGAACCTTGTAGTCAGAATGCCAAGGTGTCTGTAAGTCATGTACAAAGTACTAGTAACAGTACTGTTAGTAGCAATAAACGTAAGAGTACTAATTTACAAAAGTCTAATCGCCCCAAAAAGAGTAAAATATGTGACAAAAATGCTTTAAATAAACCTTGCCCCCAAAAAAGAAAAGTTGATGTAGACTGTAGTACTGACAATACTGCTTTGGTATTGCCTCACTCAAAAAAAGATGATAAATTAATTGTTTCAATTAATTTGAAAGACCTAAAAACCTAATTTAATGTCAAAGATGACAATAGTTGTAGTAGTGTCATTGAATCTATAAAACTCTCAAACATTAAATGTAAAACAAAAGATGATAAAACCAAGTGTGTTGTAAAAAATGACCATTGTAGTAATAGTCTGATTGTATCTATAAAACTCTCAAGCATTAAATTAAAGACAAGTAATCCAAAAAAAGATGATGTCATCTTTACTTATGAAGAGCCTCCCAACCCAGATATTGTGAGGAGACAATGAGATTATGTTTATTACCCTGGTAATGAAGAATATCAAAGAAGGTGGTGTGAGATTTCAAATCTCAAATTTGTCACAGCTGCTAGAATCTTACCTGGTAGTCCAACAACACCATTGTCAGATGAAAGAGTTCCTAATAGTACTCTTGATGTCCCTGGTGATGGGAACTGTTTATTTTATGCCATTTCATATCTCATTACTTGGTCAATTTCTCAGCATTACAAAATACGTAAAGCAATTGTTAGTAACATGCCAAACTTTGAAGAAGAATTGTTTAATTGTACATTAAGTGCAACCAGATATTCAAGCATATATGATTACATAAATAAGTCCAAAATGTATAGAAATTGTGTGTGGGCCACTGACACAGAGATTATTACATTATCTGCAATATTATGTGCAACTATATATTCATTTTCACTAACTCCTACTTTTTTGGGCTGGGCTAGATATGGAACCCAAACTTTATATGGCATTCCTTCACTGTAAATAATAGGGTGTATTATCAACACCTTTTGAGGTGCTTCACAGCCCGCTTAAATCATACACCCCTGAAACTGAATATACAACACTCCATTTTTAACATGCAATTTCAACACACTATATTTATTGCTA
>NW_003549266.1:5691-7045 GCF_000090795.2 Amphimedon queenslandica | reverse complement strand
AATTTTTAATGTTGCTTCGAAATTAGGCCAGAGACCCTGTACTTATTATTGTACTGAATTTTATCAAAAAGGCTAGGAGAGAATTCTCAATTTTTATATTTTTTTTCTGATACACAAATACGCGTACATGTACCTATGTTGCGTAGAAAGCTTGAGCTAGAGCCAAGTTTTTCCAAAATTGAAAAGAAGAGAATTCTCAATTTTGTATTTTTTGTACATTATACATGTACAACGTACTTATGTGGTATAGAAAGTTTGAGCACATTCTAATCAATTTTTTTTAATTTTTAAAGTTGCTCCAAAAATCAATTGGTGGTATAATAGTACTGTATTGTTATTCCAGGTCAATTGTCTTATCCAATGTGGTAAGTTGAAGAATGCTTATTTGGTAGCAATAAAAGCTAAACTTCCCGAGGAGGTTGAGAGAATCGCTGATGCTGCAGCTCGTGCTGGCCAAACTAGTGTAAGGGACATCTGTGAGAAATGGTTACGGACTAGATCATAACTCTGTGTGTGTGTGTGTGTGTGTGTGGTGGAATAATGCAATTTATATTACAGGTATTATTGTTATTATAATTTTGTAAACAGGACTCTGTAATAAATGAACGATTTTACACAAACATGCACTTTTCAAGAATTATATTGTTGTTTAAATAATTTTCACTCTAACTTATAAATTTTGCAACAAATATTGATATTAATTTTGTTAATACTATTTACAATTATTGCAAGATTAATATTACTAACACCTTTCTCCACTATACAATGTGACTCTACCATCTAATAAAAATGTATAGGGAGATATTATCGGGTATTATTGGGTCCCAAAGTGTTTGGAAATGCTTCATGAGCTCCTCATTATACATGTACATCCACTTTCTATGAGCATAAAGCCATGCTACAATGATGTAAAATCAATTTCCTGTCTCATTGTGAAGGATGGTGTGAACAAGGAACTTTAGCTTAATTTATAAAATTAGAAAAAAATTATTTTTTACAAAACATATAAATTAGAAAGTAATCAATTATAATAATCTTTTGTAATTGTCTAATAGTGTCTGTGCTAGTCTATCGGCTCTTCTTGTATTCTCTTGTTTAATTATTTCTAGAAACAAACCAAAATCTTCTCCATCCTCTCTAATGGATGCTTTAACTAAGCTAAGTAGTTCGTCCATTCTCTGATTAGCAGTTAGTCCACATCTTTCATCAAGAACTTTCGTTTTCTCTCGTTCGTTTATCATCCTTTTCTCAAGTAGCTTATCTACTAATGTATTTAGATCAAGCCTTTCCTTTATCATTCCAGTACATTCTGTCATTACTCTATAAGCAAAATCAGATCTAAATGTACCTATTA
>NW_003549266.1:0-1696 GCF_000090795.2 Amphimedon queenslandica | reverse complement strand
AAGTTGAAAAGAGGAAGATTGTTTCTGATCAGGAATATTGAATACATTCATTTCAGGTGGCTGATGACCCTTTGACTTTTTCCATAACTTTGCTAAGGTTGTTACTATAATCAATAGAAATACAATTAGCATAACTCATGCCTGTTCACGTAACAGTCCAGAATGTCTGGCCCATTCGGCAATGGTTTGTAATTGTGTTGTGATTTGGTAAAGGCCATGACCGCCATGTACTGATGTAAAGCTACACTAGGGTCGAATGAGGGGCTGACTCCATTAAATGTTTTCCATGCAACTACTTAAGTACTTATCCTTCTACATGTAGGTGGATACAGAGGTTTGTGAACAAACTTTTTCCTGGTTTTCTCGCTATAAGAAAATGACACAAAAGATGAACCAGCATACATTTATCTTCTTCACCCTTTATTTATGTGACTTACACAATAACAGAGAGATCCAAAAATTACAGCGTGCAAAATATTTACATTGACTTCAATTTGTATAATAGTGATTGTAATATGAACTAAGAACAGCTAATTTGCTCTGAAATATTATTTGAGTGGTGTAATCAATTAATGATATAATTCTATTATGAAAGAGTACCGTTTACACACAATAACATTCAAAACAATAACACAATGATCTATAATGCACATGTTAGTCACTGTGTGTTTTGCAATACCATAATGTGTATGTTTTGTCAATGAACAGTTGTATGTGGACCATAAAAAAGATGATTGATTGAATGGAATAGTGCTAGAAAGAATTGCTGTGAAGTCAATGGAGAATTGTGTTTTCCGACGGAAACATTGGACTCAGGAGTGTTGAATGGGATGAAGAGGGGGTCCAATAGACAGTCCTGTTGTCCCGTTAGGGACTGTAGGAAGGGAAGGACACGTGGGATTGAGGAGTGTCGAGTAGGATGAAGTGGGGTCCAATGGACAGTCCTGTTGTCCCATTAGGGACTGTAGGATGGGAAGGACACGTGGGATTGAGGAGTGTTGAATGGGATGAAGTGGGGTCCAATGGACAGTCCTGTTGTCCCGTTAGGGACTGTAGGATGGGAAGGACACATGGGATTAAGGAGTGTCGAGTGGGATAAAGTGGGGTCCAATGGACAGTCCTGTTGTCCCATTAGGGACTGTAGGATGGGAAGGACACCTTGGGTTGAGGAGTGTCGAGTGGGATGAAGTGGGGTCCAATGGACAGTCCTGTTGTCCCATTAGGGACTGTAGGATGGGAAGGACACATGGGATTGAGGAGTGTTGAGTGGGATGAAGTGGGGTCCAATGGAAAGTCCTGTTGTCCCATTAGGGACTGTAGGATGGGAAGGACACCTTGGGTTGAGGAGTGTCGAGTGGGATGAAGTGGGGTCCAATGGAAAGTCCTGTTGTCCCATTAGGGACTGTAGGATGGGAAGGACACGTGGGATTGAGGAGTGTCGAGTGGGATAAAGTGGGGTCCAATGGAAAGTCCTGTTGTCCCATTAGGGACTGTAGGATGGGAAGGACACGTGGGATTGAGGAGTGTTGAGTGGGATGAAGTGGGGTCCAATGGAAAGTCCTGTTGTCCCATTAGGATTTGTAGGATGACACATTGGATTGAGTAGTGATACTGTGGATTCCCTTGGATGGTCTGACTACAGAATTGGATGGATATGTGCAAAGGGATAAATGAAACATTATTTTTGAGGTGGATG
>NW_003549265.1:5770-7050 GCF_000090795.2 Amphimedon queenslandica | reverse complement strand
TCTTTCGAACATCAGCAGTCTTTTTAAAGGAGGGCCTATGTTCTTCTGATGTTGTGATTCCAAATACCTCACTAAAAGGGAGATAATGTCCTTCATTGTCACTAGGTGTTGGGTGTGGAATGTGCCTAAGTTTCTTAAAAGTGTCCTCTGGAAGTCGAACTGGCTTGCAAATGTGGCATATACTGCTACCACACTTCAAAATATCGAATGAGTAGTGGTTAGCTTCACAACAATGCTGAACAAAAGTAAGAGCATCTTTATATTCTGAAAAATTAGCTTTTGTGTAGTGATTTTCTTCCTTTAAAGTACAATCAATAGCAAGAAGTGATGTCCAAAAATCACTAATATCATTTGTAGACGCAGAATCAAATGTGTGAATATAGTCATCGTGAAGCTTAAGACGATTAAAAATACTATGAAGTAGAGATTTTACAGGTGAAAGTGAGCTTGCAACAGCTGCTTCAAATCCACTGGTTTGTGATGCAATGGCTCTTAACTCTGATAACGAATTCGCTTTTGCTGCTTCTTTCTCAAACTCCTCAGTCATCTGCTCCCTTGCAAGTCCTACACACTGCAA
The DNA here is from genome assembly GCF_000090795.2 of Amphimedon queenslandica. Lineage (NCBI taxonomy): Eukaryota > Metazoa > Porifera > Demospongiae > Haplosclerida > Niphatidae > Amphimedon > Amphimedon queenslandica. The sequence goes on along the minus strand of NW_003549265.1, from coordinate 6,473 downwards.
TCCTAAGTTTAAAATAGACATAATTCGCTCAACCGGATTTCTCCAACTGTGATAAGGTGCAGTGCGACAAGCACAAAGATAATCCAGGTCTAGCTTAATAAAGAGACATATTAAAGACAGCTGAACTGAGATGTATGTCAGGCGATGGTCTGGTCCACCGTCCGAGTATATAAATAATATAGGCTTTTTATGAGTTTCAGTCTTCAAAATAGTCTGATATAATTCCGTCATGTGGCGAATAGGAGAGGAAGGTTCAAACACTGAATCTTTAAGACCAACATACACTTTACCTGTAAAATATTGGAAAAATGAGATAATATCAAACTGAAAATACATGTGCTTACCATCATACCATGAACCACAAATTTCATCTGGAATCTTGATAATAAAAGTCACTGATGGAATAAGCCCAAACTTCGTAAAATCATGGTCTCCCACTACAAAATTTTCATCAGCACGCACTGCTACTCTCCTCCCCCTTTCTGCTGAGGCCACAGGAAACCCTGGCTCCCCTACCTTGACTTTATGTTTGTCATCGACACAAATGAGAGAGCAATGATCTCTCACAAGTAAAACATATTCACGCATATACCTACAATAAAAAAACAAAAGTGACATGTACTGCTACCAAAATAACACAAATTGATAATATTTTAGAAAGAATAAAATTGATCAGCATAAAAATTGCTATGTTAAATCATGC
>NW_003549265.1:0-3982 GCF_000090795.2 Amphimedon queenslandica | reverse complement strand
AGTAGACAGCTTTAAAGAGTATGCTTGTAGTTGATCAGATGAGATATTCATCGTTAAGCGCTTTCGATGCTTAGACAGCTGAGGTACATTATAGCCAACTAAAAAACTAAACACTGGGGGAATTTCCTTTGCTCTTTGTTCAAAAACATGATGATGGCCATCAATGTACCAAAAAATATCACGTAATAGTACCAGTAGTTGTTTACCATCATCAAACTCTGACTCTTCAAAGTTAACTGAACTTGATGCAAGAAAAGAAACAATATCATTAAATAGTTTATCTTTCCTTGTTCTCTCATTTACAGAATAAGCTTGAACTGCTAGTAAAGTAGAATTATGTGTAGATACATCATTGTGTACAGGAGAAGGAGCAGGAGAAGTAGAAACTACTAAATACCTGAGGAATGGCCCAAATAATGAGACTACTGATAAAACTGGTAAACTGAGTTCGTCCACAAGATCTAGTGAATTTCTGTCCTGCCCTACATAAGCTGAAGATACTTGAAAATGATTACCCTCTAATCGAGGCTCAACACAATCTCTGTAAAATTCTTCAATCGTAATTGCTTCATCATTCAATCGAATAATAGACCACGGCAACAATATCTTGCTATCAGAAAGAACGGATGTATTCACTAGTCTTATGAAGGCCATACCTGACCAGTAATCAGATACGTGTACCTAGGAAAGTGGTATAATGTAAAATGCAAAATAATTTTAGTAACTAACCAAAAGTGCTAGAGCAACAAGACAAAAGATAAACACTTGCATATAGAGTCAGGATCAAGTAAAACTAAAAATGTACATAAATTGTTAGTAATGGTTTGTCAGACAAAAAAGAGGATCATAAGAGGGGATCAATTAAATTTATTAATTAATACTGACTATGTGCTTTAATTCAGGTAAGAGAAAAATAGCAGCTAGGATCCAGAGAACTGTCTAATATACTGAGCAGTACCCACGAGAGACTAATAGCAGGATCCACAAGAAAACAATAGTGAGAAGGGCCCACAAGTGAACAACACTAAGCAGGACCCACGAGATAATAATATTGAGAAGGGCCCACAAGAGAATAACAGTGAGAAGGACCCACGAGTGAACAATATAGTGAGAAGGGCCCACAAGAGAATAATAGTGAGAAGGACCCACAAGTGAACAATATAGTGAGAAGGGCCCACGAGAGAATAATAGTGAGAAGGACCCACGAGTGAACAATATAGTGAGAAGGGCCCACAAGAGAATAATAGTGAGAAGGGCCCACGAGTAAACAATATTGTGAGAAGGGCCCACGAGAGAATAATAGTGAGAAGGACCCACAAGTGAACAATATAGTGAGAAGGGCCCACGAGAGAATAATAGTGAGAAAGGCCCACGAGTGAACAATATAGTGAGAAGGACCCACAAGTGAACAATATAGTGAGAAGGGCCCACGAGAGAATAATAGTGAGAAAGGCCCACGAGTGAACAATATAGTGAGAAGGGCCCACGAGAGAATAATATAGTGAAAAGGACCCACGAGAAAATAATAGTGAGAAGGGCCCACGAGAGAATAATAGTGAGAAGGACCCACAAGTGAACAATATAGTGAGAAGGACCCACGAGAGAATAATAGTGAGAAGGACCCACGAGTGAACAATATAGTGAGAAGGGCCCACGAGAGAATAATAGTGAGAAGGGCCCACGAGTGAACAATATAGTGAGAAGGACCCACAAGTGAACAATATAGTGAGAAGGACCCACAAGTGAACAATATAGTGAGAAGGGCCCACGAGTGAACAATATAGTGAGAAGGGCCCACGAGTAAACAATATAGTTAGAAGGGCCCACGAGTGAACAATACAGTGAGAAGGACCCACAAGTGAACAATATAGTGAGAAGGACCCACGAGTGAACAATATAGTGAGAAGGGCCCACGAGTGAACAATATAGTGAGAAGGGCCCACGAGAGAATAATATAGTGAAAAGGACCCACGAGAAAATAATAGTGAGAAGGGCCCACGAGAGAATAACAGTGAGAAGGACCCACAAGTGAACAATATAGTGAGAAGGACCCACGAGAGAATAATAAGAGAAGGGCCCACGAGAGAATAATAGTGAGAAGGGTCCACAAGTGAACAATATAGTTAGAAGGGCCCACGAGTGAACAATACAGTGAGAAGGGCCCACGAGAGAATAACAGTGAGAAGGACCCACGAGTGAACAATATAGTGAGAAGGACCCAAGAGAGAATAATAAGAGAAGGGCCCACGAGAGAATAATAGTGAGAAGGGCCCACGAGTGAACAATATAGTGAGAAGGGCCCACGAGAGAATAATAGTGAGAAGGGCCCACGAGAGAATAACAGTGAGAAGGACCCACGAGTGAACAATATAGTGAGAAGGACCCAAGAGAGAATAATAAGAGAAGGGCCCACGAGAGAATAATAGTGAGAAGGGCCCACGAGTGAACAATATAGTGAGAAGGACCCACGAGTGAGCAATAGCAGGATCAACAAAAGAACACTCAGTCTATCCAGGCTGTAACAGCAGGGCCAGCTGATACAAGAGAACAAGCAGGAGTCAAAACTACAGAATATAAAAATTTATTAGAATATTTAATTGTAATAGACTAGTAGCCATCAAATCTTATGATAAATTAATGATTTTATACATTCACTTAATACTTTTGTGAATTACAAAAAATTGGACAAAGATATTGTAATGGTATAAGTAAACTAATAGTGTGCATGTACAGAATGATTCATACACATACAGTACATGTAAATACAATTAATAATTCTTGAGGCAAGAACTACATGTACTAACTTCACCAGAAAGAGCTTAAATAATAACACAACATTTTAAAAAGTGAACATAACACAGGAGTAAGTAGCAGTAATGTTACAGGGAAATTAACCGGCAAAATATGCTGTTTGCATTATAAAGAGAATTCATACATGCTGCATAGTGATAATGATAAAATAAACAAACTCACCCACTCAGTGTTATGATGGCCCAGCATGCATATATATATATATACCGAATAAAAACCCACCGCTTTGAACTTCATGCATGCCAGTACACATGCATACCAGTATTATCACTACGGATGTAAATGCACATGATCAGAAATTGCAAAACCAATCGTCACTACTATGAAAAAGCTTTGTTTCCACTTCTAAAATTACCAAGTATACAGCACATTCACACATACCCATTGGAGTGGCATAATCTTATACTAAAATATTTTTACCGGCACAGTATAAATTTATAGTGGCTATAGCCCCTGCCTGAATGGCTGTGGCCCCATGCAAGCCGTACAAGCATCAATATTACATCGGAGCTAAAACTAACTCACCTCCTAGACACCATATATTGATACAGTATCTCTAACTGGACCGAAGAGAGGTATCAAGGCGGCTGGCAAGGCGCGATTTACACGGTCACACCATAGACCCTACACCATGTCACACTGGCCCGAGTGCCCTTTAACATGTCTTCTCGCGAACACGTGCAGTATAATTAATGGATGGGTGGAATAATGAATACATGATGCGGGAGTATGCGGGCGGGTAATGGGAAACAAGGAATCATATGGGAGAGGCCTTAACTGAAATAGAGAGAAGCAAGAAAACTTTGTCAGGGTGCTTTGGAAGGCTGCAGTAAAAGTTTTTAACAATCTTTATAGCAATAATATTAATGAGAATCAGCTAGTGAATAATACCAAGCCTCGGTGTAAGCTTAACTACTAAAATGGATAAATAAGTTATTTATTAGCAGAATAAAATTATTAGTAGACCAAATAAATTATTAAATAAATATACCAGTCTAAACAGAAGTTTACAAAAAATACAGCACAGTGGTATCACTCAGTAGCATATTGTCAGAGGAGAGCTTGAGGGATTAGTATTGACAGTATAGATTATATCAATTAACTTAACAGTTATAATACTTTTTGATTGTGTAGTTCACTTATGCAGTGATAGATATAACTACCAAAGTTT
>NW_003549264.1:6122-7057 GCF_000090795.2 Amphimedon queenslandica | reverse complement strand
GATCTGCAAAAGGTATTTAACAAAAAAATTAATTTTTATCAATCTGCATAATTGACAAACAAAAATGTTAATAAACAAATCAAATATAAGGTGCATCACATAAGTTACATTGATGCTGTGGTTCAACTCTAGCATGAAGCACGCATCAATAGGTCAAATCGCCCAGGCTTTTGATTAAAAATTGACAGTACGTTGGCCTAGCATAATATTGTAAATCCATCTTTAAGTCCAATAACATACAGTGCAACAAGCTAAAATTTAATTAAAAACATTATGCTTCGTCATGATACAATTATGGCTATACGGAAATGAAAACAGGAAGTGCATTACAATGTAAAATACATGTACAAGTAGATCAACAAAACATAAAGGAAACACTACAAGATAGAGAAAGAGACTGGAGAGATAGCAACTAGTGATGGCCAGTAAGTCAACAGGACTCAATGCTCCATCAAGGGCCCCATTAGGTAAGAAAAACCTGTAAATCATAATTATTATTAACTACAACAGGACTGGAACATCTTGACATTGTGCTCAATGCATGCCAAGGATGCAGTGCTCGATGGGAAAGACTAGGACTGAGATTAGGCCTCCATAATGACACAATAGAACAAATAGAAAGAGATCAAAATAAAAGCATTGATCAAATGAGAGTAATGCTGACAGAGTGGCTGAAAGGGAATTATGAAGCGTCAGAAAGATATCCAGAACCATCCCAACATTCACTGTGTATTGCAGTAGCTGAGATTGACAGAAGCCTGGCAGAAACTGTAAGAAATGATCCATTATTTAGTGAAATCAATAATACACAAGGTAAAATAAGAGTAGTTTCTTTGTAACAAGTCAGTAACACAACATTAGAGTAGTTTTTAGTACATTAAAACCTGATACATTAATGCACTATAATAATAAACAATTGCGTGCTACATCTATAT
>NW_003549264.1:0-1558 GCF_000090795.2 Amphimedon queenslandica | reverse complement strand
CTTTCTCCTTCTTCCATCTTCATTACACTAATCTCTGGTATGCAAGCTAGGAACTCTTCAACTGTACTGAAGCCGTACTCAATCAGTGGGAGCTCTCTGGAAGTTATTTTCTAAATAAATGAACACAATAAGGAATAAATGCATCATTTAAATTAAACAGCCAAACAAAAAATAACACAGGCACAATCCAGATCATCTACACAAATTTATGTACATGTACATTGTATCAAAGCAAATTAGAGGATAAAAATTTGTCAAATATTTTTAATAATAAATTAAAGCTAGATCATACACTATCACATTAACGAAACTCAAAAAACTTTGGAAACTGGTGAACAGGAACAGGTGGAGATCCTTCTAAAATTCTATACACTAGCAGTGACAATGTTTCAGGAATGGATGTGGGCTTTTTGATTAATGCAGTTGCTGCAGAAATACCTGTAATAAAAACATTAATAAACACTGAATTTTAAATGTAGATTGTACATTTATATGTGCAAAAAAGAGACACAACTATTTCTATAATTACAATTTTGATTATTCTATTGTAGTAACAACATACTCTACATGCCCAATTTACATACATGTACTATAATGTATACAGTAAAGTATGTGTAAATGTAATTCAATAATGTAAACACCTTTAACATTCAGAAAACAAAATAGGCTTAAAACAAAAATACATGTAGTTCACAGAACCATTACATAAATCTCCATTTTAAATGCTACATGTACATGTACAAAACCTACCAGCAGTGTCTTGTTTTTTAGCAAAGACAAGATACTCTCCATCTTTTGTTGGTTTCTCTAAGTCAGCAATATCTGTTATCTCAAACAACATCTCCACAATACTAGCATACCCTAAAGACTGCCATGGTAGGTCCTCATTGAAGTAATTCTAAAAAACAACTTATAACCAGCAATATAACTTTAGAACAAGTAATACCTTGTATTTCGTGGGAATATCAGAAGCTTTAACACCACTCCGAAGATTTCAGAACCTGCATCAACACATAAAAATTATACATGAGGAAAATTAACAAAAAAATACATGTAAATAATATAAATATTAGGTGCAATAGCAATAACAGCAAAAATTGTTTCAATATTAAAAGTTGAATCAAATTAAATTATCGACATTAAATGCATGTGCAATTCTAAACTTTTCAAATGAAAATACACGTAAAGTCACAAACATTAAGATATTGATACACCAAATGTACATTAAATGTACCACACATCCATGACAATAGCAATACAATTGATTAGAACAAAGTAACACCACCATACATGTAACATGTACTTTCATCACATGTTACATGTATGGTGGTGTTATGAAGCAAAACTATCACTGTCATGCACATTATTTATTTTACGCACATTAAAAAAAAAGCAAAAATATAAACATGCATGTCTTTCATGTACATACAGGTACGTGACACAACTCTGGTACTACAATATTCATAATACAGGAAACTACATGCATATCATAAGTAAAGAGTTATATGTACATGTTGCGATACAAATGGACACCATTTCATACAAATCAGAGCATTAT
>NW_003549263.1:6039-7059 GCF_000090795.2 Amphimedon queenslandica | reverse complement strand
ATCATTAATACAGTATATATGGAACGGTAAGAACTATACACACACACACTCATTGTATTTCTTATAGTACCAGCTCAAGTTGTTGATATTAGTTGGTATCAGATATCATCTGATAGTATTACAATATGGTGGAATCAAGTATGTTAAAATTATTATTATCTATGATAATAATAAATCTTATTAGGATACTACAACATTACATCCTCCTATTGAGTATTACATTATTAATGTATACATTACAACAATTTGTATTAATAGTTGTTCTGTGCACAGTTATAATGTAACAGATACTAATACTACTATTACTGGACTATCTCCTATTAATGAATACTACACTGTTACTATCATACCTGTTAATGTTATTGGATATGGACCATCAGTCACTGTTAATGGTATATAGCATCAGTACCTAATATAATGTATAGATTAGATACATATTATTACTATAGTCAGTATAACCACTACTACATCAAGTATCACTAACATTATGATGAGTACTACTGAATATATCACAACACAAGATAAAAGTTCAACTATGACAGCAATTCCAACAATCACAGAAACACAATTAATTACAACAACTGAAACAATAATAAGCAGTTATATTGAGAGTAAGTTATAATAATTAATGCATACATACAGTGAACATATTATCATTAGGTTATGCTTCATGCAATACAACAGGGACTCCACAAGCAACAGATGTAGGATCAATTAGTGGTTAGTTAATACATTAAGTGTATCTAATCTATTGCACACATACAGTTGCTATTGCTGTACCTATCACTGGTCTATTAACTGGACTCATTACTGCAATAATTACTAGTATCATTGTATGTCTAATAATGAAAAAGAGAGGGATTACAATACAAAATAAAACTCCAGTAAAAGGAGGAGGAGAAGCAGCAGTTATTGGTCCAATATATGATCTACCAACAATCAATACTGAACAACAAGAACAAATCATTGATACTAAAATCAACACTGCATATGGACAGACTAATTTATGAAATAAAAAGT
>NW_003549263.1:0-1335 GCF_000090795.2 Amphimedon queenslandica | reverse complement strand
ATCCTGTATGTACAATTTTGTCTTGCGTAACTCCATGCATATCATGTGCTTAATTGTTATGATAGACATGAGTAACCACACACTAGTAGTCCAGTAGGTGTAACTGTTCTTGGCACAGAGAAGAACAACAGTAACACTGCTTGTGAGTTAAGTGAGTAGTTGCTTATTGTTTATGTATCATAAAAGTATTTCAATGGCTACTACTGGTATCTACTGGTGTCTTGTATTGACTAAATGTTTGAGTCTTGTTGCATCTTGTAAGTAGCTATTATTAATGTAGATTCTAAATTCCCTGTTGACATAATCATAGCTGTACTTCAATATAGTCAAACAGTTCCTAGTTCTGGTATTGTACCATGTCCTGGTGATAGAGTAGTACTTAACTGTACAACTGATGCTGGTCCTGGTAATGATGCTATTGTATTTTGGGGTATTAATAATGGTGGATCAGTTCTATTAAATAATGAAGTTAGAAATCGTTCAGAAAATGGTTTCAAATTACAAGTTACTATGATTAATGGTACTATCATGAGTAGTCTTGCTGTTACTGATGAACCAGTGAATGGAACTGTTGTTCACTGTAGAGGATTTAACACTACACAAGTTGCTAGCTTACGCATTAATGTAACAGGTTAGAAGTATCAATCATTTCTTATTAATTATATTATTATTATTTACGTATAGGCCGACCAATAATACCAGTTAATAATACTACAGTTGAGCCACTTAACAATAGTACAATAATTCTTAATTGGATAGAACAACAATCATGTATAGAAAACTATAACGTTACTATTAATAGTAACAATACACATAATGAATCCAGGACTACTAACAACACTAATATAACTATTGATACTCTTATTATTGGTACTAATTATTCATTTATTATTACTCCTATTGATACTATTGGAAGAGAAGGACCTCCTTCATCATTAATACAGTATATATGGAATGGTAAGAACTATACACACACACACACACACACACACTTATTACATTTACAGTAATGAATAATTAAAATCAATCAATTAATTGCATCATACATGTAATCAATAAAAGCACCACATGGCCCCTAATAATGGCTACCCAAGCCCACATTGGTCTCCAGTACTAGCTACCCAGGCCCATACTACACTCCCAGAGGAACTAGATGTACATGTAGGTGAGTTACCATCTACAAACAAAGGCTATATCCACAAAACCACAGAGCCTACACCAGTTTTACACATGCATGTACATGTACTACAAAAACTTAGTATCAGCCTACTAAAGCAACTCTAGTTTAGGACTATAAAGATTACTTAAAACTTGCCTGACCTGACTGAAGTGGAT
>NW_003549262.1:4778-7060 GCF_000090795.2 Amphimedon queenslandica | reverse complement strand
GCTGGTTCTGTTGAAGCTGCTGCTGTAGAATTCGTTCTCTGTCTTGGGCTTCCTGCTGGAGCTGTTGCTCTCTCTCCCTTCCCTCCTGAACTTCATGTTGAAGCTGCTGCTGTAGATTTTGGGCTTGTTGAACCTCCCTCTCCCTTCCTTGAACTTCTTGATGAAGCTGTGTCTGGAGTTGTCGCTCTCTCTTTTGAAATTGTTGCTGTCTCTCTCGACTTTCTCTTTCTTGTTGTCTTAGTGTTTGATTCTTCTCTTGAACTTGTTCCTGAGCTCTTTCTATTTCCCTTTGAAGCTGTTGCTCTCTTATTTGAGATTCTCTCTCTCTTGATTCAAGTTGTTCCTGTAGTCTGGTTCTAACTCATTCCTTTTCTCTTCTCTCCTCCTGTAGTTCCCTTTCCCTTTCTTGTAGTAAACGTGTCAGACGATCTATTTCTCTTCTGTCCTCCTGGAGCTCCCTTCCTTTTTCTTGTAGTTGTTGAGTTGGTAGTTTTATTTCTCTTTCCTTGTTTTGATGATGATGAGGTTGGACAGGTTGAGATACTTCCCATTCTATTCTCCTTTCTTGTAGTTTCTCTTGATATTGGTCCAGAGGTATTTCACTAACAGACCAACCTTTATCATCATATCCTATACAATAATACAATACATGATTGCAGTAACAAGCTTGTAGAATGTTCTATCTATTACTACAGTACACTGCTGTGTGTGTGTGTGTGTGTGTGTGTGTGTATTTATGTGATAAAGAAAACCATATTCATCTACATGTGCCTATAATTTTTGAAGTGTAGGTGAGCATGTCTGTTTACACATGGACATGTATCTCATACAAAATGCTCAATGAATAATCTCATATCAACAATATCTATCATTCTGGTATTAGAAATAACAATAATCAGGATAATGTGAGAGAGGAAGTTACAAGTACTATCTCAAATACAGTGAGACATACATAATGATATACATACATGTACTTACTGAGTTCAATAACTGCTGTATCCTTGTATCTTGAATCTCCTCCAAACACAATTATCCAGTCAATGGTTGGTGTTATACTCCATACTGACATAGAATGATTTGATCTATTAGTGACACTTCTTGGTAAATTCAACTATTAGAATTAAAAGACTAATAATACCATCAGTTCACAAACACTTATGAACAACAGTGTTGGATCCAGGAGGGTACATGGGTAGTCTTGTAAGGGGAGGGGTCATTTGTACAGACAAGAATTACAAATCAGACAATTTTGAATAATCAATTTCACTAGTAACTGCTGAATAGACAATACTATATGCCAGTATAGGTACATTGATGTATATAATTCACCAATAAGAAATGAAATCCTTTCCAGACATAAATGTATTTCCTTAAAATTTGTAAGTTAGCCTCAATTTTGTAATACTGTGCAAGTACAAATTTTAAATTTGCATAAAGCTTTTTAATTTTTTACTGTGAGTATTTCTAAAGTATGTGTAAAATTCCTCCCAAAAAATCTACAAAATTATATACATACATCTTAAGTTTTGTTAACCCACAAACTTCATACCCATAGGGTATATACAGTATGCATATGAGTATTGTTCACCTGTAACATACATTAAGTACACATGCTGCTCATACATAGTAAGTATTCCCCAGTATTAATTTTGTGGTTATATATAAAAAATCACTCATAAAATCTGTGAAATTAAACATATACCCTATGGAATTTATACACATACAGTATTCAAGTACATGCGAGGTTCATGTAATTTTGAATAGGCTAAAATTGAATGACTTGATCAACATTTGCCAATTAAAATAAAACCCACCATTTATTAATAGATATTTTTATTTCCAAAAAATCATTTGCATGCTTCTAGCCATTTACACACGTCTGACTACTGCCTCAATGACACATGACTATAAATCACTGGCTATTAATTTTCCAAAATTATCCCCTTATAAATTACCCACTACACAGCATTATAATACTTACCAGTTGTTTCCATATTCTTTTATTAATATCAAGTAACCAGCAATCAATCATAAGTAATCCACTCACCACTAGTAGGTATGGTCCTAAGTTACTATAAATAAATACACTGGAATGACCCCATCGTTCTTTAGGCGTTTGTTTTGATACTTCAAGAAAAGAAAAATTCTAAATAATAAAAATAATACACATAAATAATGAAATTAAAATCAATAATAGTACAACAATATTGATACACTTACAACTGATGTGTGGCTAAAATTAACAATATAAGTATTGTTACTGGATCCATTAGGAGTAGCCC
>NW_003549262.1:0-1225 GCF_000090795.2 Amphimedon queenslandica | reverse complement strand
GAGTCTTATAATCAACACTGGCTCTAGAAAAAGTTATTCTCCGTCTTGGGAATCCTTGATTTGTCTTTTCCGTGGTAAAAGAAGCTGGCAAAGTCGCCAAACGTAGTCGGCTCTCCTGCAGCTCTTTCGTAGTGAAAGCAAAAGAGCAACAGGGCAGATAAAACAATAAAGCAAGGCCTCATCTTTCATTAATATGAGAGAAATTCCTTCAATCGTCTTCATTTTAAAGATATGATAGCCCAAACTTTCATACCTTGTGAGTTTAGACGAGGCTCTCTTCTCCCGAGGTAGCGGCCAGAGTCTTTTAACATTAGAGACTAGGTAGCAGTTTGTATGCAACAAATAGAGCCTAACAAATGTATACTAAACTGTTTAAAAGTCGAGAAAAACCAAAGCTTTCTTCACCACTTAGGGCCATGTGCCACATTTACTGTGTATGGAGGTGGAGCATGCATGGCTTGATTGAGCCACACCTTCATTGCAGCCACACCTTTACATTGCTGCAGCTAGTAGCAGTGCAGCAAATATGCCTGAGCTCTTTGACTAAAAAACAAAAGTTCTCTGTCTGTCTCAAAACATTCACTAAGTTTTAATAAATCTAGTACATGCTGAAGCTTCTTCTCTGTCTCAAAACTTTCACCAATTATTTTCTCTTAATTTATTGAAACTGTTACATACAGATTGTGTCGAGGGTACGCACTTTAGTGCTCTCGTTCATTCTGTGTGCTAGATTTTGTCTTTGAGAATGTATATCTTTACAATCGCGTGCTCTAAACCTGTGAGAGCTTCTCTTCTGTTAGGAAAAGTCTTGCTTTACTGCTTCGAGATGTTTCGAGAACAGCTCTAGGTAGTACAAGCTTTTTAACTCACGAGAAAATGCCCAGCAATAGGGGTAGTACTCTGGATGTAAATGAGACTCTTTCCCAGTAGATCAAGACTATTTATTTATTTAATATGTGTGGGACTCTTTAAATCTTCCTTTTTGGTGAGTTATAGCTACTCGAATTTCATCCCGAGTAAAGTGCTGTAGCAGTAGTTCGCTAGTCCATGGCTAGTCAAAGGATCCTAAACTCTCTTAAGTCACTCAATCTATCTAGGCAACAGTATTTGTGCCATTATAACATCATATAGCGCTTAGAAGAAGAGAAAAAAACGTGAAGCTTCCCTCTCACATGGTCTTGCTGCATTAATGCCACGCCTCCAAGCAGGACCAAGCTGGGAGTGG
>NW_003549261.1:5698-7061 GCF_000090795.2 Amphimedon queenslandica | reverse complement strand
GCAAGCAAAATGAAACAAGCACATTAAACTGTGAGGCTAATTGCAAACACTTCTGAAATATTATTATTAAAATTGTCTCTTTATAAAATAATTTTTGATAGCTTACTGAGAATGGTAGCAAAGGCAGAGATATTATGAAAAAAAAAATTCACTTCGTCTTCCTTAGAAATAATACGCCATCTTTGATCTTGTGTCATTTCTGGATACCTCTGTATATTATAAAACTGGCGGGAAATATTAATTGCAAGGTGGGGTTAAGTTATGACGTCATATTAGTCAAACCATTAATAAAAATGGCCACCAGTATGTACTTCCTGACTATTGTTTATTTAGCTGTTTCATCAGGTGAATGCAGGCTCTACGAAGCTGTAAAGCTTGCAATCGTGGTGTAATGAAGGCAAACACTCAATCAAGTTAGTATGCAGTAAATGCTTTTGTGATACACTGATGTTTGAAAGTGAACAAAACTCTATGAGAGATTGCAGCCCATTTTGCAAAACTTGAAGAACTTTTGCCAAGTGATGGAACATACGTCAATAGAAAATAGTATTATAAAAACAATCATATTACTAAAAATTAAAGTACTCTCATCATGTTCAAGAATTCTTTACTCAGTTTGCAACCATTTTAAAAAGTTAAGTAAAGTTTATTGCGTCTCACTATTGAGAAAAAATTTGAAAAAATTATATGTTGTAGAAAAAGTATAAAGGAAACAATTTGTGTTCCGAAAACTAAATTGTGCGTTCAGCCCGTTGTACCTTAATAATTAGTACTTTTAATATTTTTTGTCTATTTTCTAATGCATTCATGTAATTTTGATCAGTCTACAATTATGTTTATGAGCTTTTCTGAGACCTTTTGTCAATGGCTACACCAAGACATATATGTACATGTAATATGTAGTTTTGTATGTTGTGTTAATACTACATCACATTTTTCAAAATGATAACACGTACAGTAATTCTTCTGAAGACATGACACAAATTTAATATTAATAGGCCATAAATTGGGTTTGTTTTTACACTTTTAACACTTTTGTCTCCTCTTTCTTACTCACATTACAGATGCAGAGATTGCCGTTACAGTTGGTGGTACATTAAAGGTATGATTGATTCACACTATTATTGAGATAAAGGAGTTGACTGATCTATTTAGGTCTTCCTGTCCATTCTCATTGACTTAATTGCAGACTTCTTACTAGCTCTTGTTGTTCACAGAGACTCGTGGCAGGTAATGATGATATATTGTGTAGCTACATGTAACATGTATGTCGTACATAGTAGATGCATGTAGATTGGAATAGATAATTTGGGCAAGTTGCTTTTTAAAAATGAAGGTTCGGAAATTAATAATTTTTTACAAA
>NW_003549261.1:0-909 GCF_000090795.2 Amphimedon queenslandica | reverse complement strand
TTTGTCATGGCTAGATAAATTTTTGCCATGATAGCTACTACTAATTATTCCTTTTCCTTTTAAAGCAATTGCCAAAGCTGCAACATCTTTAACAAAGTTAGTATATACACAATGGAGCGATTGTTACCAACTACTTCAGCAAGATAGTCAGCAATAGATGTGTAGTAGTCTGTAGTACCGGTTGAAATGACATAGCATAATATAAAATGTCAATTTCTTCAACTCTTCATCATGGAGTGAAATATTTCTCTTGTTTACCATTGAAGTTTTGAGTATTGGTTCTATCATCATGGACAATCTTTTCCTTAACTTTTGAAGTGGCAGTTGCTGTTAATGCCATTAATGATATACCAGGAAAATGAGACTTTAGATGCAAAAGCAGTCTATATTCAGTTCTAATAAAACAATAAGTTAATATTAGAAACATCAACTTTTTGTAGCCATATAATTATTGTATGGATGATTTTTGGACAGAAAGTTTTTGGCAGCTTTTTTGCAAGAAGCACTTTCAAGATCTTATAGAAGCATTTTTGTGCCCATATAGTATATGGTAATTACTAGTGTGTATATTTAAGTGTGTGTGAGTGTGTAGTAATGCTTGTTATATCATGGCCTCTAATTGAAATTTTGCTAATCCTTATTTGGTGATATGGGCCTACGCAAAATTAATTCCACATGAAATAAACCAGCTATAGGGTAATAGCTAATGAGTTGACTGTGTAGCATACCTGAATGATTTGCAACAATTTATGAGATGAGCTTCATCCACTGCAATGAGACATATTTCTTTGTTTCTGGCCATTGATAGAAAAATTTGTCATGGTTGCTGTTGCTTGTCATAGAAAGATTCTAAACAAGAGTATATTTTTACAGGTTATTTAATATGTTGTGCTTTTGAGCAGAACCGAG
>NW_003549260.1:6140-7061 GCF_000090795.2 Amphimedon queenslandica | reverse complement strand
ATTTGCGTCACGAGTAGGATTTTCATTTTGTATTTTCGTTAGTCGTTTGGAATCCTACTTCATCTTGTTTTTTTAAATTTTTTATGTTCTTGTTTGTGTTGATTTTTTTATAATATTTCGTATTTTAGTTGGTTGTTCGGAATCCTACTTCATCTTGTTTTTTTTTTAATTTTTTATGTTCTTGTTTGTGTTGATTTTTTAAATAATATTTATAGTATTTCTTTAGTTGCAATTGTGATACTTGTTGATTTTACACAAACAATAATTTTCTTTACCATTATTATCATTGTTATAACATTTATGAGAGACAGCATTGAATAGACATGCTGAAGGAATATCAACTATACTGATGACAAGTGAAACTAATACTAGTCTTAACACAAGTCCTTGTTCAAGAATCTGTGAGCTAAGAGTGTCCATCTTCCCTGCTATTCCTGTTCTTCCAGGCTGTTGTCAAGTTCATAATTATTATTGCATATCATAAGTCATAACATTAATTAATTGTTTGTTTTTTTAAATAAAATAAAATAACACACTTGATAAAACAGTAACATGTAAAATCAATACCTTCTTTTAGCTGGAAACCTCCACTAAAGTATTGCAGTAAGTTGATTCCAAGCATAGCTTGGTAAAAAATAAATTGCTTCTTCCAGAGCTGCAGATCTGCATCTGAGCATGCGCGACCACACCCAAATTTTGGAGCACATGGCAAGCTTCTTTAATTAACAAAATGGCGGCATGTAGCTAAGATGGCTCGATCCAGCAGTCACAGTATCACTTTTTCCTTACTTGAAGAATGATCTGATGGGACATGGACCTGCGCATAGACTGTTGGAGTAGATTGGTGTAAGAATTATTCTTGTAGCACCAACTGATACTGAGATACACACCGACAACTGGATTGACAGGACTTGATGATGA
>NW_003549260.1:0-4994 GCF_000090795.2 Amphimedon queenslandica | reverse complement strand
AGTTAGTGTAGTGTTTGTACTGTAGACAAGATTCTGTCAACATTTCCAAGATGCCTTTCCTTTCATGGAAGTATATTTGGACTTTATTCAGGAAATATCAATATACACTGACTACTTGTGACAGGAACTGGTTCCTTATTCACCAGCATTGTGTTAAATACATGTAGCATCCAACAATAACTTGAAGAAACAAAATAACTAAAAGAGCAAACAATTACTTAATAAAAAATATGTATACTAATGTGATGCAAATAACAGCTAAAAAAGAATAGAAACCACTAATAATTACAAAACATTTTAATTATTCAAATGATTAACACTACTGCCATTTGTTAAAGTTCTTTTCTTGATCCTATTAATCATTAATAATCAATTTATTATTATTATTAATTAATTTAGATTTCACTAATGTAGTCAGCAACTGATGTCTCTCCTACTTCACCAGCAGCAATAGCTAGTTTGTCCCATGTTGCTTCAATATCATCTGTAAGCCATAATGCTAAACATTCTCTGAGACATCGCTTAGCATCTCGTGGATAATTATCCTCGATTGTCTTTAAATCAGTATGAATTAGACCCAAGTAGAGACCAAGATCAAACCATTTTTTGTTCTGAAAGTAACCTTTTTCTAACACTCGTATGATATCTACCAGATTCTTGATAGTCAATATGCCTATAAATCATAAAAATAAACAAATGATATGAAACCAGTGACTGAGTGCTTATACCTTTATGTTGATCATCATCATTGGACTCACTGATCTGAGTGGCAGAGTAATTTGTAGTTGAGTCAATTTTTTGACTTGTCGACTCTGTTTAGAGTAAAAATATGAAACAATAATAGCTTAGAGTGATATATATATTAGCTAATCTTACTATAATCATCTTTAATGATAATCTCTTCCAAAGGTGGAATCTGAATTATAACAGTACAATAAATTATATTACTGTTACTAACAAATTGAATACCTCTTGGAGTTGTTTTTCTTGTGACATTTCATTGAACCACACTGATTCCTGATCAGTTAGGCGGCGAGGGCATCTTTCCATTTTGCAGTAAACAGGATCAGAGCTTGTCTTCTCAGCATCAATGTCTTGAATGTAATGTACATCACTGGAAGGACTGCATTGACAAACATACTGTACTTTTCTTGATGATCGATCAGCATAATGATCATGGTGAAGAGTTTCTTCAACCTTTTGGCAGCATTCATCTAATATCTTCAATATTCCTTGACAAACTGCTTTGAAAGGAACAGGGTGACTACTCTCAGGGAGATATCGCAACACATCAACTTGAATAGCTTCATTAACATTAGTGAGAACAAAATCATCAGAAGGACGACTATAAAAAAAGCAAACACGATTACGATAAATGCATTTCGAATGAATGTCAGGTGCTGCATAATCTTTATCAATATTGAGCTTAACATTGGCACTAGAAGCAACAGCAGTTGCTAAACGAGTGAAGAAGCCAGGAGGTACATACCCAGTGGAAAATGTAATGTGTACAGGTGAGGCTCTTAGCTTACAACCAGGTCGTACTTCATTAGGGTCACCTGTGTATCCTGGTAGGACTGCTGGAAGAAAATATTGCTTGATGCTGCCATCATAAAGCTCAGTTTGAACTTGAGCTGCAAGTTGAAAATGAACTAAAAACTTAATTATTTTCTCTGGACCAATACCACTTGACTTCCATACTTTTTTGTAGAATGTTTGAACAAGAATACCTTTATTTCGCAACGCAGACCATCCTTTTCCTCTACCCTGTCCTGTCTCTAGTGGGAACACCTCCCCAATGGTATCGATAAACCATTTTGGACTGAGAATGACTTCGTTCCTCAGACCTTCTATTTGAGGATAGTAAAGTATTACTCCCAGCTCATGGTAGAATTTCAATACTTCAGCAACATCATTTGCTTTTATCTTACATGCCACTCCAATGGCAATAGCATCAGATACACTAATGACATTCTGCTTAAGCTCTTGAAGAACTTTGCGAAAGAGAACCCAATTGACAGGAGTTGGAACAGCTAATGTATTGATAAAATCATTAATTGATTGGCGTAATTCTGTAATGCTTGGGTCTTCATTTTCCCCCTTGCCTGAGGTCTTATTATCAACAATTAGCACATCTTCAATGAGATCTGAGAACTCTTTCTCCTCATACAGGGACTGTATTTGCTTTCTTATTTCTTCCTTTTCTTCCTTACTTAGCTTGTCACCACGAGTGCCAATACAGTAGAGACTAGGAGAAGTAGAATCATCTTTGTTGTGCTTCACAAGGTGACTGTGTATTGTAGACATCCATTTGGCCATTAGATCACTCGTGCTTTCATTCACTATTTCACCAAACAGCACTTCACCATCAGGAGTATTCTGACGTGACTGCCATCTTTCTCTGAAATCCATAGAAGCATCAAACAGGAGGAGAAACATTGTACGAGGAGTGAGGAAGGCTGGGAGAATCTCAAGGAACACTGGCTGACCACCACAATCCCATATATGAAGAAATGGCTAAAAAATTGATATAAAATAGGGTACATGTTAATTATGAGTGACTAACTTGATCAAGTGATTCTATTGTTTTATGTACATAAACTTCTTTAAGCAATTTGTTAATATGCATTTTTGTAGTTAAATCTAAAGCTTTTGCACTGGTTTCAACTAAATCAAGGGCGTGATATAAACTTGATTCAGGTGCATGGTGTGAGGGTGCACATGGAATAGATTTAAACAAATGTGCAAGTTCTTCAATTTCATCTTCTTCTGTGGCTTCTCTCCATTTATTTCCTCTTTTTGTTTGCCACTTGTGTCCAAATGGTCGTACAGAGGATACATCAGATACAATGGTGCTTGTAGTATGAGGATTGAAAGGTTCTTCCATTAATGAACGCTTGAGAGACGTCTTGCCAGTACCAGCTGATCCCAGTAACATAAGACGAGCATACGCTACAACAGCACTTCCTTGTTCTTCGAGAGCTTTCTCATAGGCACCTATTAGTACATAAACATTAACATCATTATAAGAAATAAATAATAGTAAAAGTTAAAATTGGAATGTTCCCTGCAGTCAGCATACATACTTGTATCCTAAAAAATAATAATGACGTTGGAATTTGTTGGATAAAAATTATTTACTATCTAAAACACATCACAATGGTATCATACAAAAAAAATAAAATTACTCGTTCATGTGATGTGACTTACTTGCTGAAAGATTGTGAAAAACACAGTTTAGTAAAGAATGATAATGGTATTGTAAAAGAAAAAGTAAAATTACACATTAACATGTGACATGACTTACTCTCTGAAAGATTGTGAATAACACAGTTTAGTAAAGAATCACAATGATATCATAGAAGAAAAGAATAAAATTACACATTCACATGTGATGTGACTTACTAGCTGAAAGATTATGAATAACACAGTTTAGTAAAGTATCACAATGGTATCATAGAAGAAAAAATAAAATTACACATTCACATGTGATGTGACTTACTATCTGAAAGATTGTGAAAAACACAGTTTAGTAAAGAATGATAATGGTATTGTAAAAGAAAAGAATAAAATTACACATTCACATGTGATGTGACTTACTGGCTGAAAGATTGTGAATAACACAGTTTAGTAAAGAATCACAATGATATCATAGAAGAAAAGAATAAAATTACACATTCACATGTGATGTGACTTACTAGCTGAAAGATTATGAATAACACAGTTTAGTAAAGTATCACAATGGTATCATAGAAGAAAAAATAAAATTACACATTCACATGTGATGTGACTTACTATCTGAAAGATTGTGAAAAACACAGTTTAGTAAAGAATGATAATGGTATTGTAAAAGAAAAAAATAAAATTACACATTCACATGTGATGTGACTTACTCTCTGAAAGATTGTGAATAACACAGTTTAGTAAAGAATCACAATGGTATCATAGAAGAAAAAAAAATTACTTGTTCATGTGATGTGACTTACTTGCTGAAAGATTGTGAAAAACACAGTTTAGTAAAGAATGATATTAATGGTATTGTAAAAGAAAAGAATAAAATTACACATTAACATGTGATGTGACTTACTGGCTGAAAGATTGTGAATAACACAGTTTAGTAAAGTATCACAATGGTATCATAGAAGAAAAAATAAAATTACACATTCACATGTGACGTGACTTACTGTCTGAAAGATTGTGAATAACACAGTTTAGTAAAGAATCACAATGGTATCATAGAAGAAAAGAATAAAATTACACATTCACATGTGACATGACTTACTGCCATGGCATGAGAATGTTGTGGACCTGTGATAAAATGAAAATTATTTTTATTACACACAACAAAGATCAAAAGGGCACTTAATCAACATCACATGAGCTTTGGGGGCATTGGACCATGCAAGTGATGCAACCGACCAAAATCATGACCCCTATCTTAAGAACTTTCTAAGCGACTGACCTATGCATATTTTACTTAACTGCATGTGTTGTCCCTGTATCCTTCACTTCATAACTGAGAATAAAATAGCCATGCCCAAAAGCCATAAACCCCTTTTTATAACAGAAGTATACAAATACAAGACAAATACTACAGGCAAGACTAATACTGTACAAGATGATTTATTGGCAAGGAATTAATATTGGTGATTGGCAGTTCTATGAAAAATATTAATTGCCTACAATATAAAATCTATGATAAAATCCACCATTTTGTTTCAATTTGAGCACTCGAGCATGCTCAGTGGCAATATTGCTAATATAAAATTTGCCAATTAACTTTCCACAGGCAAATTCACCAAATATTACTTTCACCAATAAATCATCTTGTACTGTAGTTTAATTATAAGTTTTGGCCAAATTTGGTGTAGATCTTGCAATAAAGGTTTATTTTCTGTAACAACTAGTGTTATTATCCATCTCCAGTATAAGTCGAGTAGTAGATCTAAGTTGCCAACAACCAAGAATAGAATTTCAGGCCATGCATTGTTCTA
>NW_003549259.1:4259-7063 GCF_000090795.2 Amphimedon queenslandica | reverse complement strand
ACTCCTACAGTGACCACTAGTTCAATTACTAATGTTCCATCATCAGGTCTGTACAGTTAATTCATTATTCATTAGTACATGATATATTGTATACTATTATTAGTTACATTAACTACTGATATTAGTACCAGTACATCAGTTACAGTTATATCATCTACTTCAAGTAAGTGCTAGCTTTATTCCATTAATTAATTATGGCAGTAACAGTTACAGTGTCTTCAACAATTCATGAACAATCATCATCTTCCTTTATTTCAGCTACTGGTACATCAACTGGTACTACTAGTATGAGTATACCAGTTTCATCATCAACTACTGTATCAACTACTGCTGCTGGTTCTAATCCTGTTCCTATTATATCTGGAGCTATTGGAACAGTATTTGTTATAATAATAATTATTATTATATTGGTAATAGTGATACTGGCAATCAAGAAACAAAGAAGTAAGTATGATTACTATAATCACTTTTAATTATTGCTATTTTGCTATGCATACAGGAAAAAAATATAAAATATCTAAAAAGCAAGTTTACATCTTTATTTATGTATTCATGTATTATCAAACCACAGTAGGACTGATGCAGCAGTTACTCCTACATATGATGAGATCATTGTTAAACCAACTACTACTACTACTGGAGTGCCAATATATGATACACCAATGGAACTACAGGCTAATACTGCTTATGATGTTATTAATAAAGATATAATTAATGTACATAATAATGATGCATATGGACAAATAATGATGTAACTTGTTCTTATTATGATAATTAAATTTATATGCTACACAGCTAAATATAATCACATTGATCAGGCCTGATTCAGCCTAAAACCAGGCCTTATCAGGCATGGATCATGGATTTTGGTCAATCAGTCCTGATACAATCATGGAGTCAGCCACAATACAGGCATGACAAGCATCTATACTGGATCAGGCCAGACCGACTTTCATGATTCAGCAATGATAGCCAACAGGGCTGTACCAGTACTGATATCAGGCTTGAGTTATTAATTTTGGGCAACATTTTGAATCAGGCCTGAATATAATTATTGGCTTTGTATGCAATGCATGCATGGGTGGAGTTGATATAATAATTACATTTAGGAAGAATAACAAAAACTTAAGTATAATAAACAGTTTATCAACTGTTCAAATCGTATTTGATCCCAGGCTCTTACTGATACACTAATGGCTACTGCTAGTATCTACTGGTGTCTTGTACTTACTGGATGTGTCAGTCTTGTTGTATCTGGTAAGTAGTTTGTAGTGTGATTGTATGACTGAATTAGGAGGATCACGAATATTCTCAACCAAATAATAAAAGAAGAAGAGAGAGAGTTAGAAAGGAAAGAGGAAATGAAGGAAGAATGGGAATGTTTTAGAAAGAGTGAGAAAAGAGAAGTTACAGCAAATGATAACAAACAAAATAGCAACATACACTCACACTACTAAAAATAGTTTGATAAAATGTTTACAGTGAACGATAGAGATGAACGAGATGAACGAATGATGAACGAACGATGAACGAACGAGACGAACGAACGGTCTTCTTCTTGTGATCTGTGTGTATGTGCGTATCTGTGTACATAAAGCTGACTACGTGTAACTATGTGGTTACAAGTCATGAATATTGAATGTGTTAATTAATCCAGGATATATTGAATGCATGAATATATTGACCACCACAAGTTTATTCTTTAATATATATATATATATATATTAATCAATAGCAGCAGCAGTACACTTTCATCAAATAGTTCCTGAAGCTGGTGTTGTACCATGTCCTGGTGATAGACTGGTACTTACTTGTACAACTGATACTGGTAGTTTAGTCTGGGAAGTAGATGGTATGAACATTCAGTTAGCAAAACAAGGTGCTACTACTGAGAAAGGCGGTTTCTTAGTTAATATTACTAATATTACTGGTAATACAACAATAAGTACAGCTACTGATGAATCTGTACCAGTATCACTTGATGGAACTATGATTGGTTGTTCAGATACATTTCCTGGTGGCTTTGTCTATCTAACTATTAATGTAACAGGTTAGGCATATTGTGTATAAAGTATTATTTATATTATTATGTCACAGGTCCACCAGCATTACCTGTTAATAATATAACAATTGAACCAATTAACAACAGTACAGTATCAATTAATTGGACAGAACAACAAAGATGTATTCATCATTATGATATCACAATAACCAGTAATGAAACATTTACTGAGTATAAGCTTGTCTATACTTCATCAACTACTATTACTTCTCTTATTGCTGGTACTAGTTATATTCATTTATTATTATTCCTATTGATACTGGTGGAAGAGAAGGACCTCCTTCATCATTAATACAGTATATATGGAATGGTAAGTACTATACACACACACACTCATTGTATTTCTTATAGTACCAGCTCAAGTTGTTAATATTAGTTGGGATCAGATATCAACTGATAGTATTACAGTATGGTGGAATAACACTCAAGTACGTTATTATTATCAATTATTGGAATCATTCTCTGTAAAATAGGATCACACATTACACTATCCACCAGTACATTATCTTATAAGTGTATTAGATGATGATAATATTATTACTACATATAATAACAATAATGTTAATATTCATTGTAATCATGAAGTAGATCCATGTTATGTTACTATCATTCCTGTTAATATTATTGGATATGGACCATCAGCTACTGTTAATGGTATGAACAATTTCAGTGTATTGTTTATTATAACTTTACAACAGTTGGAAAAATTCAAATAAATAAGTCCAATAATACTTGTCTGAAT
>NW_003549259.1:0-2481 GCF_000090795.2 Amphimedon queenslandica | reverse complement strand
TATATACAAGCAACTTGATATTTGAAAAAAGGATAATAGATTTTGACAAAGTGCAAAGTGCAACAATGCAATTACTGCACTGATCCATAAAATAAATTTTAGGTGTGGTCAGCACTTAGCAGTGCAGTGCAGTGCAAACATGGCACGTGGGTAGGAGAAAGAAGAAAAGCTGAAATTTATTTTAGCATCTGAAGCTCTATTCAAAGAAAGAGTAAGCACAAAAAATTTGCCTAGATATTTAAAAGAGACTGAGATAGTTTGGTTGCTCCTGTTTTCCCCAGTGCTGCCTAAAAATTTTTCGAAGAGGCTAAATCACAAACTTTGAGCAACTGTAACTCGCAAACAAAAAAGAGATTAGAAAATTCCCACATATTTTTTAATCTATGTACTTTTCTCTACCTATCAATGCTAATCTTGACCAAATAGAGTGAAACACAAAGATTTGGCTAGGAAAAGTGGTACATTCTTGAAAATATTCGGCTTTTGCTACCACGGATTGCTATGAAAACACAACGGAGCTAAATAAATTATCTTTTTCTCAAAGCTTAAAAAGAATTATAACTCAGGAGAGCTCAGTAAAAAAGATATTGACTAGGAATTAACAGGAATTTTCGTGACAGAATGACAGAATGACAACCCAACTGCATAGTACCCGCCTACGCAAGCGTGGCGAGTCCAACAAGTAAGTCCATTTATGTATTATATAAATAAGGGTAGCATTGCAAAGATATTGCTACATCAGCCTCACAATTAATGATGACAATAGCAAAATCAGATACAACAACTGAAGCCATATATAATACCTCTTCCACTTTTAGTGCAGTGAGGTCAATATTATATCATAGTAGCAGTTTTATGGATAGCAGTAAGTTATTGATAATGAACACCAATGGAATTTATACTCAATTAGGTTTTTCTTCATGTATTACTACAGTAACATTACCACAATCACCAGATGCAGGATTTATCAGTGGTTAGTTTATGCATGTATATCTAATATCAAGAGTTGCTAATATATATACACACACACACTCAGTTGCTATTACTTGGTTTTTGATTCCTCCATTACTATTACTATTACTATTACTTCAAAACATGTAATCTTTACTATTACTATTACTAGTATTATCTATTACTATTACCCCATGTCTGGTGTTTGTACATTATATATGTGCATAATTGCATGTTTCTGTGGCAGGAAATGAGTGGAATAATGGGGGAGGGGCTTTGGAATGTGGATTAAACCATAGATATTATATTATTATCATAGATATTATTCAAAATTAACCACATGCACAACAGTAATCAGCATACACTGAAATAGCAAGATTTTAAAACTAAACAAATGATTTTATAGTCTGTAAAATGTCCTCCAGTCAAAGAGAAGTATCATTTCCCTTCTCCCCTCCAATATTTGGATTCTTCGAACCGATTGTATCCCTTTCTTTTACTATGAAAGATAAATGATATAAAGTTATATACAAGTATTTACCTCCAGCATCATAAGTACAACAATCATAGCAGAAGAAAAGCAACCAAAAGCTACTCCTCCAAATCCTGGGACAGCAACATTGTCTCTTCCAACATATCCTTAGCACAATCCAACAAATAGACAATATGATCAATACTCCAAGTACAATGAATGGACTAGTAAATTCAATTGGACTAACAGAGAAATCAGGTTTTTCTATATTTTTCATTTAAAATTATTTATTGCAAATGATACAGTTTACCAGGAGTTGTTGGTGGTGATATCACAAAAAATAGACCTATTAAAAGGAGTTTAATATCAATCAGAAACAAAAAATTTTAGTTAGACTTACTACCAGTCCTATACACTGAGCCAACATCATTAGTAACTGTAATATTGTAAGTGTAAGAACCAAATGATATATCAAAGAAGACAGGCTCATCAATCTCACAAGGTCTTGCTTCATCATTCAATGTAACACTACAACTGGTAATTGGAGGTCGATTAGAATTATCATCATTCTGTACTAACATTAAAAATATAAACTACAGAAATAATTTTACCTTAACAGTAAAAAATAAGCCGCTGCTGTTGCTATCAGTAATAAAGTAAATACTTTCAGGTTCTATATAATATCATACATACCAATAATTAAATAGAATGCTATACCTTGCCAATGGTAAATAGTAGTATCAGGCTCAAGAACTGGTTCTCCAAAATAATTAATACTACCTACTTGAAAAACGTAGTCACCAGAAGATTGTGGGCAATAAAAGTACATCCGTTCATTGACGATATCTTCAAAAGTATCATTAACAAAAATGCTGTATGATTGTACACAAGCAGTTTCACTCCAAGTAAGTTTAATACAAGTACTGTTTTCAAAGGTAGCATCAGATGAACTAGGTTTCGAAGGAACTAATAAAAGAATAATAAAATACAGAAAACTTGGATTGGCATGGGTGTAGCTAAGCTCCACAGTTGCTGCTTAATAACAGAAGTAAAATCTG
>NW_003549257.1:4878-7071 GCF_000090795.2 Amphimedon queenslandica | reverse complement strand
GGTATTATTATTATTAATTGTATATGTACATCATTTCTAATTATATGTTGTACGATTAAAGTAATATTGAAATGATTTGTGTTCACTTTTTGTGGGCAGGACTAGCAGAAGTGAACCAGATGCTAATTGATTAGAATGAGATTATGAAATAATGTATATCAAAAAATAATAATGGAATTAATAAAAATAACAGATCAGCCTTTTATGTATAGTGTATTCTGATTGGTCACTTGTTTTTGGTGAAGATACACAAGTTCACATGAAGAGTGATTAGAGCCACCATACTCTGTCTTGTATGAGGTGATAGTTAGGATAAGTATTAATACAAGTCTCTTTGTGTTGCTCGTCTAGCAAGAGTCTCCTTATATTCTTATTATCCATTAGTGACTGGAGGATGAGTAGTATTGACTCAGTAGACAATGAAGTCTCCCTTAGATCCAGTTCAACTAGTGATGAGTTATTGAGGAGGAGGTGAGAAAGAGCCTGTCCACTAGTAGAAGTGATGAGAGGATTACCATAAAGAACTAATAAGGTAAGTGTAGAGTTGTGTTCAAGTGCTTGACAGATATTAGCAGTGGCGGATCTAAGGGGGGGCAAGGCCCCCCCAAAAATTTTTCTGGAGTAATGTAAACTTAGTTTTACCTATATAAACTGTGAAGTAGCTGCAGTACTGGACTATGTAAACTATCTTTAAACCACAAAGGAGCTCATTTTAGCAGGCTTAGTCTTAATAATTTTGACTTTCCTCAAAGGTCTGCCATGTTCTGCACATTATTCCTTGACCACACCCCCTAATTACCCCACCCATCTCATAAATGCCCCCCCAAAAATTAAATCCTGGATCCGCCCCTGGATATTAGTAACTCCTCTATCACTAATGGAGTGGAGACTGATGACTAGTTCTTGTATTGTTTTATTATTAGTTAGTAGTATACACAAGTACTGGATACAATCATTAGTTAATGGAGTGTCCAATATCTCAAGTCTCCTTAGGTTTAGTGTATGCAGTTTAGTTGATGATAGTAGAGATACTGTACTATTAGTAGATGAGTAGTGGAAGCTAATCTCCTTATGATTATTATTAATATTACTAATCACTTCATTACACTGAACTGGAGATGGAGAGTAAAGGGTTACACTGTTCCAGTCCCAGCTCACTCTTCCAGTGACTCCTAATATAAACCAAAGGATTATACTTATATACATGTATGTACATAATTGGGGCAAGCATGAGTGAGACCCACACTAAAGCTAGGTTTACATTTGACAAAACAGTGAAAAGTGCATGGGCGATTTGACCTTTTGACGCAAAAACGCTTTGAAGTTGACGCAAAATTGGTCAAATTTCAATTTTGCGTTCATTTGCATTGCATTTTGTGTCGAGTGTAAACCTAGCTTAATCTGTCTACAGTCAATTGCATTTCCGTTTGAATATTCAGTGAGGGGTGAGTTGACTTTCCGTGCATTGTTTACTAGGCGCACGTAATCCACACGCAATACGCACTGTTCGAACGCAAGTGAAATCCATTGGGTAGGGTCTCAAAAGCGGACGGACGGACGGACCCGCCCCGCCCGAAAAAGGACGGACGGACGGACTGATGCGGACCCGACGAGACCATAAATATCCATGTAAAGGACAATCATTCATGGATGTTAGCGAAAATGTAACTTTATCAATGCAAAATTGCTACTACAGGCTGCATAAAGCATCACAATACCAAACCATCACTTGAATTCTATTTGTTATTCTTAATAGGAGTTCAGTGACACTATTTTAATGATTTTTCTATATTATTTGGTGTAAGTCTAATAATAAACATAGTGAAATTTTATGATTAATTTTTATCAGCTATTGCATGCAACACTATGCTGAGATACTGATTTCATTTAATTACACAATTAAAATTATAATAGTTTGATATCCTTGAAATCACTGCTAGCTCTTTAAAGATAAGGAGACCCTTTAAAATAGCCTTATATTGAGCTATAGATTCTAGGCTAAAAAGTAGTTATCCTACATAATGATAATAAATATAAAAATTATACAGTTACTTCTAGTATATTTATTTTTGTCGTACCTGGGCTAGGAATGCCACACTTTTTTTGCAAATCGCTTTTCAATGCTTGTAAATCATTGTCAAGAGTTGCTCAGCACTAAGCAACTCTGGTTGCAGCGCTAACAGTTATTGTCTT
>NW_003549257.1:0-4778 GCF_000090795.2 Amphimedon queenslandica | reverse complement strand
TGTGAGCATGAGAGTCATAAGCCATTGCCTCAAAAATTTTGAAGTTATCTAATAAGCAATGCTATGACAGAGCATAACCATTACAATAGAATTTATACTTGGACAACATATCGGAACACTCCATCACAACACAGTATGATGTATAGGCAAACTAAAAGTCAATTAATTTTAACAATAACATATTAGATATGCATAATTTCCACAGATAAGCACCACAGTCAATGGAACTGTCTTTTTTGGGTACAAACTGTTGCAATAATAAACTAAAATTTGTAAGTTTGTACATACCACTTCATAGTATGTTTGTATAGTCTGAAAAGTTAAACTTCTGTGTGTGCACCCCTACCTTTTTTCAAATACATTGACAACACACTATTTAATTTGAACAACAAAACATTAATTCAAATAAAATTTTGATTCATACCAGCACTTGCTTGTTTTGTCACAGTAAAATATCTTTCAATAGAATCAAAATTAAAAAATTGATTTATGACGCTTAATAACCTATACAAATCCGCTATTAATATAATACATTGTAGACATTTAAATTTTAAAAGAACTTACAATTAAAATCTAGTGGCTTCTGACATGACAAGGCATTACAATAGATTTAACTTCACTTCAGTACATCATATATAATCCTAATTTTATAGTGTTAAAACATAGATATTATTTGTACAGCTGTGATGAAATAACTTACATAAAAGTATCAGTCAACAGTCTCATCAGGTTGATTTGCAACCAATTTACTAAAGATTGCTGTTGGTAATACACAAAACATAATTATTACTATGAAAAATTGCAGTTTTTATTTAATAATAGTCATCCTATATAGTCTACATTGTATTCCTGCTTATATTCACTGTAAATGGTAATTCCTCTTAATATATTGATTGAAGATATAGACTTGAACCAAATAATAAAGAAAAATCATTAAAATAGTGTCACTGAACTCCTATTAAGAATAACAAATAGAATTCAAGTGATGGTTCGGTATTGTGATGCTTTATGCAGCCTGTAGTAGCAATTTTGCATTGATAAAGTTACATTTTCGCTAACATCCACGAATGATTGTCCTTTACATGGATATTTATGGTCTTGTCGGGTCCGCATCAGTCCGTCCGTACGTCCTTTTTCGGGCGGGGCGGGTCCGTCCGTCCGTCCGCTTTTGAGACCCTACCAATCCATTGTAGCCAGGTCTATTTGCGTTACGTCTTGTTTGTGAACGGAAATATACGAAAATTAGATTAGTATACTATTAATAAATTTGGACCACGTGGGCAAAATTAATTTAGAGGGTGTGTTCAAAAAGAACAAGATGGCGGAAATTTTAACGTGGCAAACTCAGATCTGAGTTTCTAACAGCTAGATAAGAGAGAGGGGCTGTCTAAAGCATCTCTAAAGGCTGAAGAACTTAAAAGCAGTTTGATCTAAGACTCCTCTATGTTAATCCTCATATTGACAGAATTAAAATTGTGAGAGAGGCTTGATTAGAAGTTTAGCTTGGCACATTTTCTTAAAGTATTAGGACAGTTCATTCTTGTCTCTTTTACTAGGTCATTTTGGTCAGTGGTGTTAAATAGTGGGTTTGCTTTGTTCAGACCCTGCCGGACTATAAGGATGGGGTCTGAATATGCATGCACATTAAGAGCTGGATTGATTTTATTTCAGTAGTTTTATTTCAAAAAGATGTTAATTGATGGAAGCTTGATTAAAAGTTTAGTTTGGCACATTTTTTTCAAAGTGACAGGATAGTTCATCCTTGTCTCTTTTACTGGGTTATTTTGGTTGTGTTAACTGGTGTGTTTGCTCTGTTCAGACCCCAGCCATGAGGCCGGGGTCTGAATATGTATGCAGGCTAAGAGCTGGATTGATTTTCTTTAGTTCAATTATAATTTCAATTGTTAATTGATGGCTCATGCTCGCCCCTTCAATGTTAATACACATATTCACATCATGTGTATATACAAACACACACAAGTTGACACAACTTGCTAGTTGTCACTACAACCAATAAACAAATACACACACACAATACATATGTACATACATACACACATGTAATGTGTACATATGTAGGGACAGGAATATAATGTATAAAATTACATGTACATTGTACATGCTACATACACAAGTATGTATGTACACATGACATTACATGTTCATCAATAATTATACTGACTGTCACAATAATCACAAATATTACCTTTATCATGTTGTTCCTTGTCTTGTCTCAGTGCAGATATCATAATAGGATCATCATTAATAGTCTCCAAGAAAAGAGAAGCTTTCTCATCATTACTAGATGAATCATTCCTTATCTTCTGTAGAATAGGAAGGGACACTTCTTCCACTGACAGTATAAACTCTAACAATTGAAGTGACTCCAACATTGAGTAAACACAACTACTAGGAATGACTCCCCTATTACCAGACACCAAGGATCTTCCATACCACCAAAAACTATTAGACTTGTCATATATCTCCAGCTGCTCTCCCTCACTGAATAAAAGAGCAAAACTATGTATTCCAGGATAGTCAATACGTGCTGTGTAAATAGATTCTGCTGTTGGTGATATCCACTGATCCTTCTCTATACAATATATCAATCAGTTAATGATTTAATTACTAACATATCACATACTCTCAATATTTCCTTTTTCACTCATCAGCAGTTGTACACTAGTTATTGATATATTTTCTTGTAGTAACTCAATCTCTTTCTTATACTCCACTAATGCCTCCTCTCTTCCTGTGATGAGGTAGTATAGACAGATTATACCAGTAGAGTCAGTACCTGCTTTCATTAGGAGAGAGTTTTGGAAATACTGAGTCTCTGATTTCTTTGATTTGAATATTTCATTTATAGCCACTTGTAACCTTGCTCTTTCCATCTTCAGTATAGATTCTAGTTACAATGAGATTTTCAATTTTTATAAGATAATTGTACTGATTGTTCAAATGATTATCAACTCCACATTACTTTAATACATGCTTTAAGTTACTACTATACCTGGTGTCTCTAGTCTCCTTTCAATATACTCTATACAAGTAAAAATACATTAATAAAAT
The DNA here is from genome assembly GCF_000090795.2 of Amphimedon queenslandica. Taxonomy (NCBI): domain Eukaryota; kingdom Metazoa; phylum Porifera; class Demospongiae; order Haplosclerida; family Niphatidae; genus Amphimedon; species Amphimedon queenslandica. Next base: position 1,706 of record NW_003549257.1, on the reverse strand, counting down.
ATCTTCATCATTCACTAACTATACCTTTTCTTTTTTTCATGATATTCAGTTGTTTATCTTGTTCAGATATTGATCCTATACCATTAGTATAAGTAACATCAGTAATTGAGTAATAGATCAACTATCACACCTTCTTTGTAATCAAGTAAAGTCCTCAGTTCCTGTTTCTCTCCATCAGCTAGTCTAATCTCCTCTGCAAGACACTCATTATTCATTACCTATAATCAGTACATAATATTAAACAAGGTCTCATACAGTTACAGTATCTTATACTTTGTATCTGATCCTTTTATCATAGACAGTGTAGTGGCCAATGGTTAGTCTAATTAAACTGAATTCCTTCATCAAGACAGTTAGGTTGTCTTGTGCTTCCAAGAGAAGAGCAGCTAGTAAATGATGTGGACCATAACAGATGATAATGATGGAGTTCCCACGATGAATGCTTCGTACAATAATCCTCTTGTCCAAGTCTTCAAATGCTTTCTCCAAGAGGCGTCTAATGTCATCAAGTGTGTGTTCATCAGGTTCCCATTCCAGTACAAACTCCACTTTCTCACAAGTAAGTGAACTGACGGCTAGTGACAGCTTCTTGTTGAGCATGAACTTGACCTTTATCTTTGAACAGAAGTCATTGACTGCTTCTTCGAACTCAGTGATCATCTTAAGTGCACCAGTAATGTGGTATTTATTAACAATTGCTTTTATTGGTACTATATTGATAATATTGCATCTGCTCTCAACAATATTCATGACTTCTTCAACTGAACCCACAGATAATAACTCTTCTTTTACTTCAGGAAAGCAGAAAGCAAGGTACTTCTTAATATCATCAGTGGAAGGTACATTCTCCACTACTAGTTGTATTATGTCATAGCGTAGATCACCAAACTTAACACGAACTTCATCAAAACGACAATTGTGCACTTCACTAACAAAAAACTCTTCAACTATTGATAGATATGAATATTATTATATTACATATATTATTATACCTGATGGGGCATTACTAGGTAAAGATTGATCTATTTCAATACTATTTGCTTCAGGAAATATTTCATCTAAATTTATAAAAGTTAATTTAATTTTGAATAATGAAGGAGGTCTTACCACAGTCTTTAATAATATCTTGAGCTAAAGGTTTAGTTTCTTCTAATTCCATTAATATATTTCCTAGTGACCTCAGCTTACTGTGATCATCAGATACTGCAATCATTAATTCTCTTAATGTATCACTTAATGAGCCACCACATCTCTCAATCTTCCTTTGTGTATCCTCAGTGATTAATCCTTCTGTATATAACAACTGGATACAACTATCAGTGAGAGATACTTGTGATATTCTATCACTGTAATGCTGGAATATCTGACTAGCAGGATCATCATCTAATAAAGTATATAAAAGTATAATTTTACATTAAAAGGTAATTAACCGTAACCGCAATAATAGATCTAATTAAAATATGGTTATCAGTGTTGCTATCACTTATTTTTAATCAGTATTTCCTGTATACATAACTATACAAGGTGTATGTATTGTTGACTTTGACTGAATCAAAGGAATTCAGGGCTGGAGTTTAAATCCCTGCATGTTTACTGATCAACACTGATTCAAAGTATGGAAGGATATGGAGAAGTTTTACTCATTGACCTTGGTGATTTTTACTAGTGTTGTTTTGGTATGAACATTTGTTTTGGTTATAGTTATA
>NW_003549256.1:5635-7077 GCF_000090795.2 Amphimedon queenslandica | reverse complement strand
CATTCCAACTTAAAGATCTAGTGGGTGAGTCACGTTTCCTTTCAGAGTTGCGAGCAATTCTGAATTCTGATGATGAAGCGAGCATAAAATCATCATTTTTATAGGTAATCATAATAAGTAGGTGTGGCCTAACCACGTGAATACACGTGTGTTAATTATGCTGTCAGCTGGGTACTTGGACTGCATGTGATATCATCCTCTGAAGACTTAACAATAATACTCAGTGTCAGTCTCTGATCCATTGGAATGAATCTACTATTCAACTGTCATGACTTCTCTCTTTATTAGGACCCATTTTACACACGTGGTATCACGTGGACAAAGTGGGCAGGGATTTGTAGGCGTGGCATGGCTCAAGAAAGGTGGTGAGTGCAGAACAGAAGCTCAATGAAGTACATCAAGTACATATAAACCAGCTACTGATAATAGTTTACACACTGTGTATGTTAGGAATCAAAAGCAACAACTCCACCTCCTCCTGCTAAACCGGGACCAGAGAAAAGAAAGGTATGAATATATTTTTATTATTATTATGCACTATTATTGTGTATAAAGTTTGAGTTGATTTTGATTAAAATTAGATTTTTACAAATTTCTAGAGTTGCTCCAAAATCAGCTAAAATTTCTTCTACTATAGTACATGGTCTGCACAAGCTAAATTTCACTAAAAGAGAAAAGGAAGAGATTTCTCCTTTTTAATTACATTTCTGTACTTATTATGTTATGTAGAAAGTTTGAGCTAATTCTGTTGGAAAAATTTTTATGAACTTTTGTATTTGCTCTAAATTTGGCTAAAAATCTCTGTACTATATATGTGTATAGTACAAGATCACGAGCTTATTTTTTTTTAATTGAAGAAAGAGAATCTATGGTACTTATACATTTTCCTCATTTTCTGATGCACATACACATGTACATGTACTTATGTTTTGTAGTAAATTTGAGCTGATTATGCAAAATTGAATTTTTTGCAAGTTACTAAAAAAATTGGGCCAAATTTCACCAAAATTGAAAAGGAGAGAAATCTGCTTTGTTTCTTATTTTTACTACATGTATTTCAATTTTTTAGAAAGTTTAAGCTGATTCCTATCAAAATTTGGATTTTTAATGATTTTTGAAGTTGCCCTAAATTGGCTATAAGTTTGCATACATGGTCATGAGCTAAATTTTTGCAAATTTGAATATAAAAGAAAATCCTGCATTTTATTACATTTTATGATGTTGTACTTACATGTACATGTATAGCCTCCCCAGTGACCCTAGTGTATTTGTATTTAAAGGTCATTTTTATTTTACTTAATTTTTATTCTATCTTACTTTTCTCCCTCCCCCTCTCTCTCTCTCAGATCCCGATCCAAAGTGTATGTGAGACAGTTGTTCCTAAGCTGATACCTGAAGATATCCCCTTGCTACACAGTCTCCTTCAAGATGTATTCCCAGGA
>NW_003549256.1:0-1494 GCF_000090795.2 Amphimedon queenslandica | reverse complement strand
CATCAATTGCTATTGGATCTGCTGAAGGATTTAATCTTGCAGAGAAAGCAATTTTATCAGCTTCAAAGACTGGAAGGTATTTTTATAGAGAATTTAGTAATAATAATAATAGTTATTTATTATTGTTATAAATATTGTATTTATTATTGTTATTGTTATTATTAGTATAAATAATACTAGTTTATTTGTCAAAATATTAATGTATTATTATTATTATTATTATTACTTCTTTTTTTTAAGATGGGTCTTATTGAAGAATGTCCATTTGGCTGCCCAGTGGTTAGTATCACTAGAGAAGAAGCTCCATTCTCTCTCACCTCATGCCAACTTCCATCTCTTCCTAACAATGGAGATCAATCCTAAGGTAAGCCACGCCTTCTTATACAGCCTTAACCACACCCATATCCTGACCACACCCACTTAGATCCCTGTTCATTGTTTGTGAACCTCACAGATCCTAACGTTTGAGCCTCTGCCTGGAATCAAGGCCAACCTGATCTGAACCTTTGCTACAGTACTAGTCACTGGAATGTGTAGGTATCCACACAAGAGAGTCCAACTTTATTTCTTACTGGCATGACTACACACCATATTACAAGAGAGGTTGAGAATTGCCCACTTGGTTAGACGAAAAAGTCAGTTTATTAGTAGGTGTGGTCTATTTATTGGCCCCGCCCCTAGGTACGAGTTTAACAAGTCTGATTTGAGGATGGGGTGTGATACTCTGGACACCTGGTTGGATACTGTGGCCCAAGGGAGGACTAACCTACCACCTGATAAGATACCCTGGAGTACCTTCCGTACTCTTCTCTCTCAGTGTATTTATGGTGGACGTATTGATAATGATTTTGATCAGGTAAATGCTTATCTTGTGCTTATGTTGTGTAGCAAGTTTGAACTGATTCCAATTAAAACTGGATTTTTTAATGAATTTTTTAAGTTGCTCAAAAATCGGGCCAAATGGTCTTGAGTCAAATTTTACCTAAATTCAACAGTTGTGAATTCTCTATTTTTATAATTTTTTCCTGATGCATATACATGTACATGTACTTATGTTGTGTAGAAAGTTTGAGCTGATTCCAATCAAACTTAGATTTTTTATGAATTTTTAAAGTTACTCAAAAATTTGTGTAAAACATGATTATTGACAAATGTAATGAGATGCAAGTGATATTCACGAGCATAATACTCAATGGAACATCATGGGGGCCTCTCTAAGTCACTAGAACAATTGCAACATGTGAAGTTAACTTCAATTAATTAACTGTTACTACTACATGTATATCCTTGCTTGTTTAGAATGAGTAAAATGTTTAATTGTTTGTACCGTATAGCGGGAAATTTTGGAAGGACTAAAATTTGGCAAATTGCTAAATTTTGGTGATTAGCAGATTTTATTTTGGCGAATTAGTGGCCACGTGCCATTGAGCATGCGTATAATGGCTCAAAATGGTTGATTTTATTTTGGCGAATGGCTATCAAAATGCCAAATTA
>NW_003549255.1:5414-7079 GCF_000090795.2 Amphimedon queenslandica | reverse complement strand
CTAATATATTTCTGTTATTATGGTTATTTTTTGAAATCAGTCAATTTTTGAATTAAAAGAAAAGGCTATTAATAGCCCATGGTTTTTCCTAAAAATGGCTCATGAATCACCCCAAATTTTTATCATGCTTTCTAATACACATTGATACACTTATGCTATGTAGCAAGTTTGAGCTGTTTTAGACAAATAGTTATGGCCATTTTGTAAAAAGTTCAAATTTCGAAAAAATGCCCTGTACTATTGTTTTCTGAAAAATGGCTCAAAGATTACCCCAAAATTTTTGATACACATTGATGCCCTTATGCTCTGTAACAAGTTTGAGCTTTTTCCAACAAATATTTTTCAAGTTATGAGCAAAAATTCTCCAGTTCCTATTCCTACTTTGTGTGTGGTTATTTATTCTTTATTAACTATCCTACAGGTGTTAACTTCAAACTCAATTGAAGGACCTTCAGGAACAGCTTTCAAGCTAAGTACTCTTCACTTGAGAAGACTAAGAGTCATGTTGCTGGTGAACTTGAGGATGTGATGCTTGACCTTGAGAAGGAGAGGAACGCTACTGCTGCCTGGGAGAAGAAGAAGAAAGCCATTGACCAGCAGATCAATGAATGGAAAGCAAAATATGAAGGCTCACAACAAGAACTTGATGCAAGCAAATTTGAATCCTGCATGTACAGCTTTGAGGTATGTTATATTATTATTTTTTATATAATATTCCTGATACTTCACATTCAAATTTTACTTGATATTTTTACCATTTTGATTCTTGTGTGTGTACATGTACTTGTAGCTACTGAAACTCAAATCTGAGAACAGTGATCTCAAAGATGAATGGCAACCAAAGACAACAAACAACTACAAAGTACATAAAACTCTCTCATTTATTAGTACAAGATATACATGTATGTACATATTATGTGCATGATATGTACATGTATGTACATATTATATGCAGTACATGATCACTGAGTATGTGTCTCATCTTGGTTTTTGTTTATTAATTTAGACGATCTTGCTGAAATTGAAAAACAATTAACTGAGGGAGGGACTAGCGTCCACGACCTTGAGAAAGCTAAAAAGAAACTTGAACAAGAAACCAATCTCATGATGGAGGTGGGTGTGGTTTACCGTTACCATGGTTACATTGATTATGTTTGCAAGAGAACAAAAGGCCAATTGGAAGTAGAGCAGAACACTGTCTTTGTCTTCAATTAGAAATATCACAGCTCAAACAGAGAGGAAACTCTTTGAGAAAGATAATGAAATAAACTCCCTCAGGCAAGTCTCGATGTACATACCCAACTCATTATAGAGCTGTTGCACGGAAATAATCAATGGGAGGGTGCGGCTATGGACTGTCTGCCATATTGGGTGGCAAGAATGTACATGGTGAGAATGGAGAAAAAATCTCAATAAATTCTGCAGTTGACATTACAGACTAATGCAAGCTAGGAGATGAAGATATTGAGTGAAGAATTCTCTAATATTCTATAGCCAAGTATGATATCTCATCTTTGGAAAATTCCAGTTTGTTTCTGTATCTCCATTCGTTCTGTGCCACCCAACATGGCAGACAATCCATAGCTGCACCTCCCCCCCGTTGATTACTTCCGTGCAACAGCTCTATAATGAATGTATACAATTCTTTTAATGTAGGAAGACCCA
>NW_003549255.1:2759-4455 GCF_000090795.2 Amphimedon queenslandica | reverse complement strand
TGTTATTGTTGTCATTATTATTATCATTATTATTATTGTTGTTGTTGTTGCTTCAGGTTACTGACTTGGAAATGGAGTTGGAGACTGAAACCAAAAGCAGGAGTGACGCCCAGAGGAATTTTAAGAGGTAACAAAATTAAATTTTGACTGTTTTTGACTTCGCCTTACTTTATTCTCTTTATTCCAAGAGTGATCGTTGCTATAAGGAAGCTGTATCCCAGCGTCTCCAAGATCAAGTCAATTCTCTCAATGCCAAGGACAGGAACCTTCGCCGTGACAAGGAAGATGCAGAGAGTGAGGTGAAGAGTATCCAGAAGAAGCTCTGACAGGCCAAGTCACAGCTGGAAGAGGCCGAGGAGGAGAGCAGCTTTCTGAAGGCTCATATATTTAAACTGCGTAGTGGGGGAGGGGCTACAAGGAAGGCTAAAGTAATGATGTCCTGTGTTACCATGTTAATGTTACTCTTCTTTTTTCTCTCTTTCTATTCCAAAAGATGATGACAAAGATGATTGAATTAGGAAAACTTTGCTATGATGAAATTTTTAGTCAGCTCTCATTATTAATAATTAATAGACTTGCTTGTTAACTAGAACTTTATAGCTGTTAGTTTTTCCCTTTAGTGTAGCCACAATCTTCTCAATTATTATAACGATTAATTTATAATTAAGCCGTTTTTGAATTTTAATTTCATTTTAGTGCCATAACAGGGTTCCATCTAGAAATTTTTGTTTGGGGAGGAAGCCCAGAGCAGTTGACCGGGAGGGGGGAAGGTTGTGCACATACATAGGTACATGTACAGTACATGCATGTAGTTACAGAAGTACACAGGGGGGAAGCTTGAAGTTTTGGGGGGGAAGATGAAGACTTTGGGGGAGAAGCTTCCCCCCACCCCCACCCCCACTGGATAGAACCCTGCATAATAATGTTCATTGAATTATGATTACAAAAAAAGACCATAGTAAAGTTTAATGTGCATAACAGCGACAGAATGCATGGTCCTTTAGGACCACTGTTTGCCTATGCAAAAAAGTATGATGTCTGGTTATGTACGTCAGTACGTGGATCAGTAGGACAAGAAACCTTTTGAAACTGAGTGTGTACATAGATATTAGAGTGAAAGGGATAGGAAACTTCCGTTGCGTGGGTGGATTATTCCATTGAGATTATTAGGTTGCCTAGCAACTTAAGCTAGTTACCCCTGGCCAGACTTGCTCTCTCCATCTCTGCAGCACTGATTTTCACCTATAGCACTCGCATAGTAGTGATTGCAGTGCCATATGATACTTCAAAGAAATCAGCTGTTATATCACTATCATGCTGTAGCCAAAAATAGCAAGATTTACGCTCTTCTATTGCATTTATTAGCGATTAAAAGTAAAAAAGTACTAGTTTGTTCTTTGGTCCCCATTATCTCAAAAGCAATATTATAAATGAAAGATTTAAAGCAAGCCCCTATTAAAGAATTCTTTTCTTTAGGTCTTCCAACTTTAATAATTCCAAAAGCTTGTTTTCTCGACATTTTATGCTCAAAAACAAGTAAACTTTCCGCGTTTAGTTGGGTACCATTATCTCACTGCTTGAACGAGTGATGACTAAAGAGACTTCAGATACAGAATCTAAATGAGTTATTCTGGGTCTTCCGCCCATTATCTTGTCTTTGTGAAGCATACTTTTGCTATTACAAGGGACAAATTAT
>NW_003549255.1:0-1612 GCF_000090795.2 Amphimedon queenslandica | reverse complement strand
GACAGTACGTACTATTTATAGTCCCATGGGCTGCTCATGGCCATGCTGTACGCTCCAATCAATCTGTAACTGTAAGACTGCATAATGATCAGACACTAACTGGTACAGTTACTGCTACTTTCATTATTCGTTATTATTAATTAAATTTATTTGTAATTATGACAGTAATGATGTTGTCTATAATCAACATGTAAATTAGTAACCAGTTGGACTATAGGACTTATCTATCGTCACTCTTATTATAACTCATCTTCCTCAACTCTCCTTCGCCTTTATGTAACTCTAATCCGTCCCATTCTAGAATATGCTGCTGTTGTTTGGGATCCGATTTCCCCTTCTGTCTCTTCATCCATTGAAGGAGTCCAATATTTTGCATTAAAAATGGTTTCTAAATCTTGGTCTTCGTCATATAGTGACCTTTTGTCCAAATTTTCTCTTATTACTTTAGCACAACGTTGCTTAGGATTCGAACTTATCACTTTGTTTAAAATTAAAGAAAATATGCTTTTCTCACCATCTCATCCTCTAATTCAATCTACTCCTTCTCATTACTCTCTCCGCTCAAATTATCAAGGCAATCTTAAACCAATTATTTGCAAATCCTTGTCCTTTCTTCACTCTTTTTTCCCATCAAGCATAAACCAATGGAACTCTCTCCCATCCTCTATCAAACTATCTCTCTCTATTTCTAAATTAAAATCATTCATTTCATCTAACCTATATTGATCTATTATTTATTTGTTAATTTATTATTAGCTTTTGCTATGAAAAAAAAAAGAAAAAAGACTATAGCGTGACTCCTTTATAGTATAGACAACTGCTTACATGACACTTAATTTGTAGTTTAGCAAGTTTATATTAACACATTATGTATAGCTTATTTCACATATACAGTCAAACCTGTCTAAACGGTCACTGCTTAAAACAGCCAGCTACTTTAAAACGGTCACTATTTAATGTCCCAATTTTTTGGACAATGACTGTAATACTAAACTTACCTGTCTCAGCGGTCACTCTGTAAGATGGTTAACGGTCACCGACAGAATTAATCTCCATCAGGACTGATAAAGACCACCACTGTGTACAGGCGGCCAGATAGCCACGCCTATTGTACCACGCCCATTTTGAATTAATTTTTTACATCATTAATGATTATTTTTTTTTAATTGTTATCTCAAATAATACCTTCGAAATAATACTGTATACCACTCAGTTTAGGTCTTTAGGGGTACCTAAAAGTTCTTTAAGTCTTGTTATATAGTTTCTATGGCCAGTAAATGTGTACAAAATAATTTAAACTGTATTTAAAGGCATCTCTATAAAAAGGCCACCTGCATAAGACAGCCACTAAATGCATGTCCCAAGGTGACCGTTTTAGACAGGTTTGACTGTACCTAATTAAATTTATGAATATTAAGAAACTAAATCTAGTCCTCACCTGGCTAATCACTGCAGGGGCGTATCTAGAAATTAGAGAAGGGGGGTGCTGAGGGCGCGCGAAGCGTGCCGCGATTTTGGCCACACCCACTTTTACGGCGGTAAAACGGCCTTTTCCTGCATTTTCGTCAATTACGGGTGGGGCCAAGATCATTTCAAGCATACTGCTATGTTA
>NW_003549254.1:5689-7081 GCF_000090795.2 Amphimedon queenslandica | reverse complement strand
TGCAAAAACAATACATGCAATCCTGTCAAGAAACCCTGCAACACTAAGGATACTGTATAACTTCAACATACTTACGTATTGAGCTGAATAGTTGCTGTGTCAGGGTCTGGTAAGCCAGACTAGCAGAGGCCCAGGAGAGGCATCCCGATCCGCCATATTTCTGAAGTCTTAGGCGTGTCACTGTTGGCTTTAGGTGTGGCTTTGTTGAAAACACATGCCGGCATAAGTGATCCGAGAACGTTTTCTTTTTTTCTGAATGTTTTAGCCGGGGAGCGTTTCCGGATCGGGTGCTTACATGTGATTTGTAATGAGATCTCTTTAGTACAGAAAGTAAATGAAAATTGCTATATTTTTGTTTTGTTTTATATACTTTTTAGAAAATAAATGGAACCTCCACCAAACTCAGCAGTAGTTGTACCTCATGGCTGGCAGAGGCTAGTGGAAAAGGGACGTGTCACTTACATTAGGTATGCAAAATTATTTTTATCTTTTATTTATAATTAATTTTTATTACATGTAGTCCTGATAATAGAGCTCTCCACTCTCGTGAAGAGGTTCTTCATTATTTGACGTCAGCTGGTACCTGTAAATGTGGCCTTTGATGTCCTTTTATGTTAGACGAAATGTTTAATTTGATTCGAGACTTATTGGACTCTCTAGTGATACTATATATACCTTTCACTTCTAATTCATTGTGTTTCGTGAAGCCTCACCTCACTTTGCATGAAGTAAAGAGATATCCTTAGACTCAAAAAACTCAATCTAAACCCAAGCGATTCTCATCGTCAAGTAAATTAATAAAAAAAACTAGCTGTCATTTCCCCTCCTTTCTCACTCCCTCCTCCTCTTTCTCATTCTACCACTAAAATATCAAAGCCAACTTAGCCAAAGACCACGCATATTCTAATCTCATCAATCCTAAGACTCGAACTCCTCCAACTGGTAATGTTGTCCAAACAAACGTCTCCTGTCTTGTCTTGAATCTTCATGCATGGGTTAGTCACATCACTATAGCAACTTCAAATAAAAGCAGCACAACCACTTCCACTAGTATTTCATTGCCTTGGCTGATGAACGCCATTCAGAAGCAACATTCAGTGTCTCCATCATCACTTGCTAGTTCCTCCAGTCCTAACTCATTGTCTCAGTTTCTTTTTGTTTCTTCTCCCACTCCTAAACTATCAGCTCCTCTCATAACTTTGTCTGCAAGCTCTGTTTCCTCTGTTGCTACAAATAAACTACTTCCTACGATGCCTGGCCACACTAATGTTAAAGGATTCTCTCCACCTGTTACATGTACATGCACATTGATCAAGAACACAAGATCTTTCAACACAAGTGCTAATTTATCACTAGATATGAGTAGCCAATCACTATCGAGTTCATTGTCAC
>NW_003549254.1:0-4392 GCF_000090795.2 Amphimedon queenslandica | reverse complement strand
ATTATTACTGATACTAGCAGTTATAGAAAAGTCTGCGGGCTCTTCTTCCTTGAATAAGACCTTCCTCTTGCTCTTCTACACTGTGGATAGCCCACTAGAGTGATCTTCACCGAATCACCGGCGTCATCATCACAGTTTGGCCGAGCGTTTGGCCCCATAGTCAGTCAAAGCAGTCTTAGGGTGATATCAGCATGAGATTAGCTTCATTCAGTCACTTCTTCAGCCTTCTTCTTGCACCAAACTGACCCAACAGTAGTCCAAGCTTCCATTGCTGCTCTATGAAATGCGTAATGCCCCTGCACACTATGACATGTAGCAGTGGGTTCACAATGCGGCTGCACAGCTATAATAGCATTTGTTGTTTATATAGGTTTAACACCTCCTAGTCGGGATTACAAAATTTTAAACCCTCGGGCTTCACCCTCGGTTTAAGACCATTTTTTAAAAATTGGCCAATTTTTGAAAAAGCAAAGGCCCATGGATTTAAAAAAAATGGCTTTGAAATCACCAAACACTTTTATTACATTTTCTGATACATATTGATGTCTTTATGCTACATTTGTATTTAGAAAGTTTGAGCTGTTTCTGAGTTCCAACAAATAATTTTTGAGCTACATATGTAAGCATAATTTATTATTACATTTTTATCAAGCATTATTCGTGTTAAGTATTGGCTTCTATTTTAATAAATATAATTAATGATATTACAGCAATAGAATGCTTATCAATGATGATATGTTTCTTGTTAGTAGATACAATGTCTCACTGGTTCCGTCACATTGCAGAGGGAGAGCTTGTGATACTTACCTTAAACTATCATCAGGTGATCTGGCTAGAACCTCTGAGATGATAGAGACACAGCGGAGTACCTTTGATGGGGATGATGCTCTCTGTGTCCAGAACCTTCAATCTATTGCTGACTATATTCACTCAGCAGGGGTAAGCTCTCTCTCTCCCCCTCTCCCTCCCCCCTCCCGCACTCTCTCTCTCTCTGTCTCTCCTCTTGTTAGATTATTGATTTATTATTAATAGGATTTATTGACAAGAGTAGAGGAAGCTGTTGAGAGATTCTTGTATTGGGACGAAGAAATAATGATATATGAAGCAGTTACTTCAGTAAGCACATGCACACCTCATGTGTGTACACATACATGTACCTTGTGTATAACTGATAAATAATTAGTCAGATATTAATAATAGAATAATGCATAAATACTGTTATGGTATTATCTAAACATTAAGTGTTAATTATTAATTAATATTTATATTATTATACAGAGTCCCAGTAGTCATGATGTCCGAGTCACTGGTTGAGTAGCAGATGAAGTGTTTGATGACAGTGGAGTGAGTAGTATCAGTGGTAGCAGTACTAGAGGAGGAGGAGGAGGAGGAGGGAATACTAGCAGCTGTCATTCAAGAGATGAGTCAACACCAGATACTACTAATGCTCATGGTGGTAATTGCTTGTCACCCTCAAGGAGGAACATTGGTCTTGATGATTCTATTAGTGAGAAGTGGGTTCAAGCTAGCAGCAACTGCTCAGATGCCAAAGAATATCTTGAGATGATTTGTAGAGATTTATCCGACGAACTAGCAAAATTTGATCTAAGGAAGGAACAAGAACTGAGACAGGTTTTCCTTGATCTTGCTGCTGGACAAATAGAGAAAAATGAGAAAGTGAGTTTTTAATATTAAGACTGTGCATGATCCTCCATAGTGCATTTTTATAATTTATTTATATTGTATTTATTGTAGCTTCAAGGTAAATGGTATACAATGAAGTGTTTATTGGATACACCAATGAAGCCATCACTTAGAGCAATACAGTTTGTCTCTAACAATACTACAACAACAACAACAACAGGAGGAGGAGGAGGAGGAGGAGGTAACAACAAGTGAAGGTAAGGGAGAGAGAGAATAATGGATCTTGAGAAGAGAGGGAGAGGGTGAGATGGTTAAGAGGACATAATGTATTTATCTTCTTCTTGTTTTAGATTATTCCTCCTTCAAGAAATGATTTGTGAAATGACTATTATAATTATAATAATTTCTATGTAATATTTTTTAATGTCAAAATTGTAAGGTTTTATGATTTATAACTAAAACATACAAAAGTGTAATAATAAGTGATAGTGTGTAAACAATACGGATTAAATTAAAATTTATCTTTTACTGCCTGTAAATGAAACTTGAGAAAATAAAGCTAATGTAAATGTATAATATGTAGCTTACATTATTTCTTACAACCAGGTTTATTTGTTGATTTCTAGAGGAAGGAAGAGGATTGTAAGTGTATGTACCTTGTGCTATGTCTTTTATAAAAGCTATTGCACATAACAATTGCATGTTAAAAGGCAATGTACCTTATTTAAGATAATTTATACGAGCTCTATCTGATGAAAGAAATTGTTGCACATCAGATTTTACTTTTCCAAACTTATTAGGATAATCTTCACAAACTTGCAGAATATTCCTCCAAGTCACATCGTTATCAAATTCTATCCATCTCTGGAATACTTGAATCAGATTATTAGTAGTTGATTGTGGATTGGATAACAGGTCATCCACTTTAACATTCAATGCAGTCCCAATAATCATATAATAAGCATCAAAACTTTGAAATAGCCTAAGAAGATCACTCATTTGTGGCTTCTTTTCCAACAGGAGATCTGCATGAAGTAATGAAACATTAATTATTATAACATGAAAACATCTTGTGTGAAAAGTTGCCATAGACATAATACCTGCATTATGAGACAATGAACTTTCCTGTTCAATAGTTGTTTCTGCAGTAATTTCATTATTACCAGATATTTTAAACCTTTTAGTACTTCTTGATGAACCATCATGATCTTCATTTTGTTTCCTTTTTCTAACCTCATCTGCAGAGATAAAAATAGCATGATCTGAATAAAATAATAATAGAATTTTAATTACTACCAGAGGGCTGTCCAGTTTTTATTCTGTGTGGTTTATTTCCAGTTGATTTTTTACCATATCCTTTATTAAGAGGAAAGGGAGGTGGAGAATCAACATCATCAGACAAAAGTCTTTGTTTTTTATTTGTTAAAATAGATTGAGAGGCTTCATCTTCACTGTGTCTTTTAAGTCCCAATACACTACTAGTATTGCTTGAAGATTGTGTATCGTCATCCATTTCAGATAGCTCTGATAATTTTAATCTTTTATGTACTGACATTTCTCCTATTTGCATGATTGAACAATTAAATGCTACATTAATTAATTGTGACATATACGGTACCTTGCATATCTTGTGATTGGCTTCGCCTTAAAGTATTGTCATCATCAGTATCTACTCTCTTAAATTTATTTTGTTTCTTACCTAACAAAATATTATGATATTACCTGTAAATTTATAATTCATACCTTTAGGAACTGGTTTGCCTAATTTCTTACAAATATCAGCGGCAATGTTTCTTAATCTCATGTCATCTCTTTGATACAACACATTACAAACAGTGGTGAGATATTCAGTAGCTTCAGCTGTAGAATTAGATATTATATGCTTGTGAATGTAGCTAGTGATCCTGTTAGCTTTGTCGAAGTTAGGTACACCAAAAAGTGATGCAAGGTCATTATTTAAAGATGTTGGTATTAAAGATTCAGTACAAAGATCAACAGCAACATGTGTAACATCTGATGAAATTGCATCAGTAATATCAGCTAAGCAGCTTTGAAAGATACTTTTTGGAAGAACTGCATATGAATATCATTTATCAATATAGACAGAATGATAAAACTCACCTTCATTTTTTGTAGCAGCTACATTACAAGATGGTTGCCAGCTTTTGTTAGATTTTTGAGCTCCAGTATTCAGATCAACAACCTATAGCCAAATAATGTAAACAAACAATAAACTTCTCAATTACCTTTTTAGACCAGTACAAATGTTTCTCGCCAAGTTTCAATAAGTTACCATTAGTACACTTAGCTCCTTCTGAACAATACTCTATTACAGCAGGATGAGGTACTCCAATGCATGTACATGGTACTCCAAACATATGCTTTGACTTGTAAGTGTAATGAAGTGACTGTGTGACAGTGACTAGTCCTTTGTGCAATGAAAATAATATCTTATCACAGAGATCATTCAGTGAAGGACTCATTTGTTGCTGAACCCACACTTCAAGATAAGTAGCACGACTGATTAAGGTAACAGTATCATAGTATTGACCAACTTGAAAGGTTATTCTGTTACGATATTGATCATTACCAGTTAACTTCCATTCCAATACTTGATCTGTTTTCTTATCAAGAAGGTACACTACTAGACAACAGAATACACCAACAGGAGTATATCCACACTCAAAACATATCAATAAAGGAGCTGGACTAACTGACTCATCTCTCTCCTCTCTTTCTACATCTGCT
>NW_003549253.1:5804-7085 GCF_000090795.2 Amphimedon queenslandica | reverse complement strand
ATTGTACATCTCTCTCTGTAGGTTAGACTTGATCACAGTTATTGAAAAGTAATTCACGCGGAATTTGAGTTGATTATCATTACGACTTTATGATTGGATCATTTCCAGTGGAACAGAACGATGCTGTTTATTTTTTTTTGCATTATTGTATTTTTAATACTAAAAATTATTTTGCAATTAAACAATCTCTTGAACAGGCTACACAAGCATAAAAAAAAATTACCAGACTGGCAAGCAAAATGAAACAAGCACATTAAACTGTGAGGCTAATTGCAAACACTTCTGAAATATTATTATTAAAATTGTCTCTTTATAAAATAATTTTTGATAGCTTACTGAGAATGGTAGCAAAGGCAGAGATATTATGAAAAAAAAAATTCACTTCGTCTTCCTTAGAAATAATACGCCATCTTTGATCTTGTGTCATTTCTGGATACCTCTGTATATTATAAAACTGGCGGGAAATATTAATTGCAAGGTGTGGTTAAGTTATGACGTCATATTAGTCAAACCATTAATAAAAATGGCCACCAGTATGTACTTCCTGACTATTGTTTATTTAGCTGTTTCATCAGGTGAATGCAGGCTCTACGAAGCTGTAAAGCTTGCAATCGTGGTGTAATGAAGGCAAACACTCAATCAAGTTAGTATGCAGTAAATGCTTTTGTGATACACTGATGTTTGAAAGTGAACAAAACTCTATGAGAGATTGCAGCCCATTTTGCAAAACTTGAAGAACTTTTGCCAAGTGATGGAACATACGTCAATAGAAAATAGTGTTATAAAAACAATCATATTACTAAAAATTAAAGTACTCTCATCATGTTCAAGAATTCTTTACTCAGTTTTCAACCATTTTAAAAAGTTAAGTAAAGTTTATTGCGTCTCACTATTGAGAAAAAATTTGAAAAAATTATATGTTGTAGAAAAAGTATAAAGGAAACAATTTGTGTTCCGAAAACTAAATTGTGCGTTCAGCCCGTTGTACCTTAATGTTATTATTAATGGTTAGGTTATGATATTATTAGTGATTATGTAATGTACCTAAATATAGAACCTTTTAAATGTTCTGCATACACGATACTTAGTTTTTTAGTTGATTAGTTCTGAGTTACTTCTTTGTAAAGTATCTTGTTATCAAGAGCAAACGCGTGCTATTATTGTCACTAAGTCCCGAAGTTACCACACTAGTGAAACTAATCCTCGGGTGGTTTGTCATCATAAAGGCGGATTTACAATATGACATTGGCTGAGCGTAATGTAACGTTTATGCATCAATGT
>NW_003549253.1:0-2023 GCF_000090795.2 Amphimedon queenslandica | reverse complement strand
TCAGCCTTTCTTCCATCCTTTTCTTCCAGTTCTTTAGAGATCTTCTTAGAGCTGTTTTACATTGAAACCACACCATTTACTTGCCACGTGCTCGATGCAATTTGATTGGTTGGACGTTCGGAAACTGAAGCTGGAATAGAATTTATTTCTAATCTGTCGTAACGGACCATCGTAAACACTCGCAACTACATTACATATTTACAATATGACGCTGGACGTTTGTAACATTTCGCAAGACGCTGCGCTCAGCCAATGTCATATTGTAAATCCGCCTTAAGTCTGAGACTGTTTAAAATGCCACTGCCACCAGCCATTGTGTGTAGTTGACCATAGCCTGTTGAATGTTGAGTCTATAACTTGTAATCTGTCAGAATTAGGTGGGTTTAGATCGTAACTACATGGTTCTTCATTTATAAGCTATAGTCATGTTTCTTTCAATTTCTTTGAACGAGGAGAAATGCTGCTTGTCCATGTAGCCATCTTCCCTTCCTGCCATGTGCTAGGCTGCTAGATACTGCACATGTGTATAACGTGACCCACCAACTAGAAAAGATACATATTACCTATACATGACTACTTGGGCTGTATCTGATTTACAGGTACCTCCCACTTATGTGCAATCTGCCCTCCTGGTCGGTGCTTATAAATCAGATACAGGCTCATACAGCCCTCCTAGGCATGATATATCTATTACTCATGCCTGATGTATCGTATACATGTACCATCTTTAAAGTGTATTAAAGTACATGTACATGAATGTGTTTGAATGATTAACTGTTTCCCAGCAAGTCTCTGTACCATTTTACTGGACTGTTTTGTTATGGATGTGTATTGTGACAATTGTTCTTTATCTGCTTTGGGTTTTGCATGTTTTTTTGCTATCATTGGTGGGTGGTTCAGCCGTATTATTATTGATGGTAGTTCTGTTAGTTTAGCCTGCTGATTTATATTATTTAGTCCATGTTTCTATCTGTGTTCAGTGTTGGCCTAAGTTATTTCATTTTTGAATGAATAATGATGCCTTTCCCATGTTTAACAACTAATTACATCACTTGACTTTTTTCCAATATGTTTTTTGCTCAAAATTGTACCTTACCTATGTTTGTTTGTACCCAATAAAGCTTTTGGGGCTACTTAATTGTTAATAGCATATGCATATATAATTGTCCTGATTCCTTCTGCAGGTTCTGTAATAGGATAGCAAGAGCGACCTGGATCTGTCGTTCACTGGTTTTAGTTCAATACTTCTATCAATTCTTAATAATAATAATTCAAAACTAGTGCGCATGCGTCCATACATAATGAGAACAATAATTTAATAAATAATACGCAATAATGATCACAGTAGACTCTCAATTCCTCACACTCTCCCTCCATTGACAAGAAGTGTTTTAAGACTTGTTAATCCTCATTGATGTCTACAATATACATAATGTCACACTCAAATACAAATTATTAAGTAGCATACACATAGCACACAAATCAAATAATTAATGTACATGCATACATATTACACAAATCAATAAGTAATGTACACACATCAATAATTTTCCCAATTAAACTATCTTATTAACCCACCCAATCAATTACTCACTACTTAAGTTCATTCTGTCATCAAGTGTTTGAGCTATGATATGATCACGAGCTTCAAATGCTGCTGCCCTTCTGGGTCTTGCAGTTTCCTTGTGACCTTGACTTTCTCGTGGCTGATCTTGTGAGCTCTCCTCTTTATGGTGCTTAATTTCCATTGGGTACAAATGTTGAACTGGACGGTTCAACAATGTTGATTTTCTCCTTCCAGTAGCAACTCTAACTGTTGCTCCTCTAATCAATCCATCTCTTCCTGGTATGATAGACTCAACCTTATCCAAATTTCAGAATCCACGACGTTTCTCATTGCCCTTCACGATGATAATATCTCCAACCTTTATTTCAACTCCAGCATTGTCTGCCTTAGAGTATTGGTGCTGTTCCATGAGCTTAAGTAGGTACTCAGAATGCCTCTTTTCCAGAAGAGTTCTAT
>NW_003549252.1:5957-7088 GCF_000090795.2 Amphimedon queenslandica | reverse complement strand
TAAGTAAATATAAACTTATGTATTAGTTAAAGCACTGTTGAGAGTAGGTTACGGAAATTATTGCACGAGGGGCGGTCGAGAGGAAAATGTAGCACGAGGCGAAGCCGAGTGCTACATTTTCATCGAGACCGTCCCGAGTGCAATAATTTCTGTAATCTATGAATCAACAGTGCTTTGATTGGTTTGTAGTTGTGCGTGGGTGGATCAAATGAAATTTCAAAAGTCGCGCAGGTGGCCAGCGCAAGACGATCAGATCTCATTTATCACTATTATTGTTGTTACATGTCTAGTGTATGTAGCCGAGGCTGTTATTTGCCTCTATCAAAGCTTGTGGTTAACAGGAAAGCCCATACATATTATACTGCATAGTACTATACATTCCACACAGTGCTACATTTTCCTACCGTGCGGTTATTGGAAGTTGTAGCACTGGCGGTGCCTTTGATCCGCCCACGCACCATACTACAATTATTTATATTTAATAATTAGGAGTCGATAGTTAGAGTGACTCTTTTATCAAGAACAACCAAACACAGACGAATAGTGAATGAAGATGAAGTAACTACAGAAATTATAATAATAATAATAATAACTACATCATTTTAGTTGATAAAAGCAATGAAAACAGTTGGATATTTCCGGCTACGAGTGGTCGACTACAAATACAGGTGCAACAATAATTTACTATGATTTACTAATAATTTACTAGTAACGCTAGTATACTAGTATTGAAAATTGGCTATAACTCTAATCTTGTAATCTTATCCTTTTCATTTGGCATCTCACTTGTACCTTCATAACATTAATCATTATATACTCCAACTGTCATCATTATCTCATAGTCAGCCTCCAGTCAAAACTTCCTATATCAATAACAATAGCCACACATAATAATAATGAATATAATTATGACACAATTATAATACATTATAGCATATGATCATTGTTGTCTTTAATTGTAGGGATTTCCCCTTTCTTGAACAGATTGAGGTAGTTTATATTTTTGATAATGAAATATTTTAATTTTATTCCTATCTCTATACTGCAGTCTTCACACAACACTGATATATTTATTGGGATGCATGGCTCTGGTCTAACTCACTTACTTTTCCTCCCGGACTGGGGAGCTAT
>NW_003549252.1:0-5058 GCF_000090795.2 Amphimedon queenslandica | reverse complement strand
TATCTTACTAGACTGTCCTTCCTCTATTGAAGTACTTCCATGTTCCTGAGATTCATTCAAAGTGTTGGTTTTTGTTCCTTTATCTTTATTATTATTACACTTTACTCCTCCATCTCCCTACACACACATATAGTAAAATAATGATGATGAGGAGTGTTTCTGATGTTAATTACTTTAATATCACGTTCCAAATCTGATGATAGTAATGTTAGATTTTCAAAAATAATATCTAAATTGATAATAAGTATATAAATAATGTAAAACTAGTGACAGTGAATGATCACACCTTTTTGTTGATCATCATTGGACTCACTGATCTGTGTGGGTGAGTAATTAGTAGCTGGTTTGTTCTCTTGAATTAATAGTGTTATTATGCATAAAGAATAATATGCATGTCATAGTATGTGCCTGCCACTTACTAGTATCATCATCATCATTATCATCATCATTATCCTCTTCCAAGTCTACAAGTCTAAGTGAAGTCTAGATTATAGGGGTAAAATAAAAATAATGTCATTTAACATAATTATTTTACACCTCCAATTGGAGCTGTTTTTCTTGTGGCAAATGTTTTGCCTTTTCTTTAAACCACAGTGACTCATTAATGGTTAGGGAGCGAGGGCGTCTTTCCATTTTGCAGTGAACAGGATCAGAGCATGTCTGTTTCTCAGCATCAATGTCTTTAATGTAATGGACTTCCTTTGAACGTCTGCATTGGCACACATATTGTACTTTTCTTGATGATCGATCATGGTAAAGAATCAGAGTTTCTTCTACTTTTTGGCAACAATCATTTAGTAACTTCAATATTTCTTGACAAACTATTTCGAAAGGAACAGGATGAAGATCCTCAGGGACATATCTCAACACATCAAATTGAATAGCATCATTAATATCAGTGAGAAATAAATCATCAGAAGGACGACCATAAGAGAAGCAGACACGATTACGATAGATACTTTTTGTCTCAACTTTAGAGCATAAATTCACGGCAGTAGCTAATCGATCAATGAAACCAGTAGCAGGTGCTGCATAAACATCATCAAAATTGAGCTTAACATTATCATCAGTAGCAACAGTTGTTGCTAAACGAGTGAAGAAGCCAGGAGGTACGTATCCATGGCTAGTTGAGAATGTAATGTGTATAGGTGAGGCTCTTAGTTTATAACCAGGTAGTACTTCATTAGGGTCACCTGTGTATCCTTGTAGCACTGCTGGAAGAAAATACTGCTTGAATCTGCTATCATAAAGCTCAGTTTGAACTTGAGCTGCAAGACGAAAATGAACTAAAAGTTCAATTATTTTTTCTGGATCAATGCCACTTGACTGCCATACTTCTTGATAGAGTGGTTGAACAAGAATACCATTATTTCGCAACAAATACCATCTATTTGTTCCACTCCATCCTTTTTCTAGTGCAAACACCTTCCCAATGGTATCAACAAACCATTTTGGACTGAGAATGACTTTATTCTTCAGACCTTCTATTTGAGGATAGTAAAGCACAGCTCCCAGCTCATGGTAGAATTTCAATACTTCAGGAACATCAGCTGCTGATATATGACATGCTGCTCCAATGGCAATAGTATCAGATACACTAATGACATTCAGCTTTAGCTCTTGAAGAACCTTGCGAAAGAGAACCCAATTGACAGGGGTTTTGACAGCCAATCTATTGATAAAACTATCAATTGCTCCACGTAAATCTGTAATGCTTGGATCTTCTTTGACTCCTTTGCCCGAGGTCGTATTATCAATGATCAGTACATCTTTAATAAGATCTGAGAACTCTTTCTCCTCATACAGGGACTGGATTTGCTTCTTTGCTTGTTCTTTCTTCTTTTTTCGCTTCAGCTTGTCACCACGAGTGCCAATACAGTAGAGACTAGGAGAAGAAGTATCATCTTTGTTGTGCTTCACGAGGTAACTGTGTATTGTGGACATCCATTTTATCATTAGATCACTTGTGCTTTCATTCACCACCTCACCAAACAGCACTTTACCATCAGGAGTATTCTGATGTGACTGCCATCTTTCTCTGAAATCCTTTGAAGCATCAAACAGGAGGAGAAACATTGTACGAGGAGTGAGGAAGGCTGGGAGAATCTCAAGGAACACTGGCTGACCACCACAATCCCATATATGAAGAAATGGCTACAGATTGGTATATTATATCATAATGCTAAAAGTAAGTAAACATATGACTCACTTGAACAAGTAATTCTGTTTTCTGATCAGTGGAACTAGCTCTTTCAAATATTGATTTGATACGAATCTCTACATTCAAATCAGAAGCTATTGAACCAGTTGAAACTAATGCATTGGATTCATCATGAGAATATTGGGCACTCAATACAGATGCATGGTCTGAGGATGATCTAGAATTAAACAAATGAGCAATTTCTTCAAGTTCATCTTTTTCTGTGGCTTCTCTCCATTTGTTTTCTCTCATTGTTTGCCACTTGTGTCCAAATGGTCGTACGGAGGATACATCAGATACAATGGTGCTTGTAGTACGACGTTTGAAAGGTTCTTCCATTAATGAATGCTTGAGAGACGTCTTGCCAGTACCAGCTGATCCCAGTAACATAAGACGAGCATACGCTACATCAGCACTTCCTTGTTCCTTGAGAGCTCTCTCATAGGCACCTATTGATACATGTACATATACATGCATATACTTATAAATAAATATAAGAATAATATCAAAACTTTCTGAAATGTTGTCAGCAGTCAACATACATATACAGTACATTACTTGTATCCTGAAAAATTATGACATCAGGATTTTTGGATAAAAAACACATCGTAATGGTATCATAGAAGAAAAGAATAAAATTACACATTTACATGTGATGTAACTTACAATCTGAAAATATGAATGACACAGTTTAGTAAAATTAGTATCATAGAAGAAAAGAATAAAATTACACATTAACATGTGACGTGACTTACTCTCTGAAAGATGTGAATAACACAGTTTAGTAAAGTATCACAATGGTATCATAGAAGAAAAGAATAAAATTACACATTCACATGTGATGTGACTTACTGGCTGAAAGATTGTGAATAACAGTTTAGTAAAGTATCACAATGGTATCATAGAAGAAAAGAATAAAATTACACATTCACATGTGACATGATCGACTTACTGGCTGAAAGATTGTGAATAACACAGTTTAGTAAAGTATCACAATGGTATCATAGAAGAAAAGAATAAAATTACATATTCACATCTGACGTAACTTACTTCCTGAAAGATTGTGAATAACACAGTTTAGTATCACAATGGTATCATAGAAGAAAAGAATAAAATTACACATTCACATGCAGGGGCGTATCTAAGCTCTGAGAGTTGGCTGGGCACGTAGAAAAAATATGCGGCGTGCGAAGCGCGCTGCGAAAATTTTTTAGAGGTAATTAATATTCATGATGGGCGTGGTCAATTAAATACTACGATTATTACTTTAATTAAGCTAAGATGTGCACTTCAGTGCTTATATTTTCTTCATTAGTAGTAGTACTGGCCTTGGGAAGACATTCAAACAGACTCAGCAGAGTTTCTTAGCCATTTTCAACTAGATTACTTTAATAATTATCGTGAATAGTCTAATAACTGATTGGTTAGTAGTAGTTATTATTTTAAAAATGGCAGCCCAATTGCCCAAATGGAGCTATGGAAGTCTCTACCATGTCATCATTATATTTACACTGGCTAAAACTATTAGCTATGCTAATCTTGTCTCATTGCTATCATAATAAAGTGAGCAATATTTTTAAAAGGACTAATATACAAAAGAAAAAAATTTTTTGGTCTGCTGAGTTGATCGGGCACAGGCCCACCCAGGCCCACCCTTAGATACGCCCCTGTTCACATGTGATGTGACTTACTTCCTAAAAGATGGTGAATAACACAGTTTAGTAAAGTATCACAATGGTATCATAGAAGAAAAGAATAAAATTACACATTCACATGTGATGTGACTTACTATCTGAAAGATTGTGAATAACACAGTTTTGTAAAAAATCACAATGGTATCACAGAAGAAAAGAATAAAATTACACATTCACATGTGATGCGACTTACTTCCTAAAAGATGGTGAATAACACAGTTTAGTAAAGTATCACAATGGTATCATAGAAGAAAAGAATAAAATTACACATTCACATGTGATGTGACTTACTTCCTAAAAGATGGTGAATAACACAGTTTAGTAAAGTATCACAATGGTATCATAGAAGAAAAGAATAAAATTACACATTCACATGTGACATGATCGACTTACTGGCTGAAAGATTGTGAATAACACAGTTTTGTAAAAAATCACAATGGTATCACAGAAGAAAAGAATAAAATTACACATTCACATGTGATGTGACTTACTTCCTAAAAGATGGTGAATAACACAGTTTAGTAAAGTATCACAATGGTATCATAGAAGAAAAGAATAAAATTACACATTCACATGTGACGTGACTTACTCTCTGAAAGATTGTGAATAACACAGTTTAGTAAAGTATCACAATGGTATCATAGAAGAAAAGAATAAAATTACACATTAACATGTGACATGATCGACTTACTGGCTGAAAGATTGTGAATAACACAGTTTAGTAAAGTATCACAATGGTATCATAGAAGAAAAGAATAAAATTACACATTCACATGTGACATGATCGACTTACTGGCTGAAAGATTGTGAATAACACAGTTTAGTAAAGTATCACAATGGTATCATAGAAGAAAAGAATAAAATTACACATTCACATGTGATGTGACTTACTATCTGAAAGATTGTGAATAACACAGTTTAGTAAAGTATCACAATGGTATCATAGAAGAAAAGAATAAAATTACACATTCACATGTGACGTGACTTACTATCTGAAAGATTGTGAATAACACAGTTTAGTAAAGTATCACAATGGTATCATAGAAGAAAAGAATAAAATTACACATTCACATGTGATGTGACTTACTATCTGAAAGATTGTGAATAACACAGTTTAGTAAAGTATCACAATGGTATCATAGAAGAAAAGAATAAAATTACACA
>NW_003549251.1:4910-7088 GCF_000090795.2 Amphimedon queenslandica | reverse complement strand
TACTATCAATCTCATGCATGCTGTATGGTCATGAGCATCATTAGACAATGCTTTATTGTGAGCAGTCATAGAGGCATACATTCATTTACTATACTGTATGTGTATGTTATGGAAACAATACTATCAATCTCATGCATGCTGTATGGTCATGTGCATCATTGGACAATGCCTATTGTGAGCAGTCATGAGGGCATATATTCAGTCATAAGGGCATTTTTGAATGTACATGTCATGTACCAAACACAAAGCAAACAAATAATGCAGTACCTTTACAATGGCTATAACAAGCAAAACAGGGACAAATTTACATTACATCAAAACAAATACTGTGCTATCATAACATACATAAGTCTACCTAATTAGGCTTTCTTCAAGACTATTTTCTCCCACGTGTGATCAGTCCTGAGTGCTCAATATTAGCAAGAACAACATAACTCTGAGTATATATATATATATACCTACAATTATAGAAATAATATGTACATGTACATGTACATCATACTTGTAACGGCAGCCAGCAAAAATGTAATTAACATAATTATACCCTCTCTCTAGCTTTAAGAGGTTAATCTATACTTGCCAATTTCCAACTTGAGGTGGTCCAAAAGATAGTTACATGTATTAGTCTGTTAGGATTAATTACAATTTATAAACAACTCGATTGAGAGTCTTCTTGTACCGGGATTCACAAAATGACCTTAATAATGAATTAATGATTCAGGAATAGTAGCAGATAATAACAACCTGAAGAAAGGAAAAGGAGGAGAAAGACAGAAGGAAATAAATAAGAGAAGATGAGAGAGGGAGAATGGAAAGAGGAAGGTTGAGGGAAAAATAGAGAGGGAGACAACAAGAAAGATAGTGAAGATGCACATAATCATATACTGTACACGTACATAACAAACTTATTATAGGTAATGTACATAGAGAAGATAGTCATATATCCAATCCACACCCAAATAGCACCATATCAACCAGCCATATTCAAGCAGTATCTTAATTAGCCCTCACTCATGAATAATGAGCATTGACAATGCTCTATTGTGAGCAGTCATGAGGGTATACATTCATTTACTATACTGTATGTGTATGTTATACAAACAATACTATCAATCTCATGCATGCTGTATGGTCATGAGCATTATTAGACAATGCTCTATTGTGAGCAGTGGTGAGGACATTTTGTATGGTATAAACACAAAACAAACAAATAATGCAGCATCTACAGTATATATTGGCCATAATGACTATAGCAATGCACAAACACACACAAACAAAACTGGGACAAATATACGTTATATCAATAGTAAAAAGTTTTAAATTCAAACAAAATATTTCCATGGCTATCATAATGCTAGTGCATGTGTACCTATTGAGGTTCTTCCAGACTGTATTTCCCCCCATGTGTGAGATCAGTCCTATATATAGAATGGTGTGCTCAACATCAGTAACAACAAGTATACGATAATACCTACAATTAGAAACTGTATGTACATCATGAGATACATGTAATAGTTAACATAATTATCCTCCCCTTCTAGCTCCCAGGAGGTTAATCTATACCTGCCAATGACCACTGGACTTGAGCTGGTGCAATGACAACTCAAAGATTTACAATTTATGAACAACTCGATCCATTGAGAGTCTTCTTGTATCAGCATTCACAAAATGACATTAAAAATGATTAAGGAATAGTAGCAGATAATAACAACCTGAAGAGAGGAAAAGGAGAAGGACAAAAGGAAAGAAATAGGAAAAGATAAGAGAGGGAGATTAGGAAGGTTGAGGGAAAAATAAAGAGAAAGAGAACAAGAAAGATAGTGAAGATGCATATATTCATATACTGTACATGTACATACAAACTCAATAGAGGTACATGTAATGAGCAAAGGGAAGAGTATCATAGTTTTACTAACAACACATATGTACCAACCATGTTCAATCAGTATCTTAGTCCTCACTATTACATGTAAGTCATGATTGTTATTAGACAATGCTCTATTGTGAGCAGTCATGAGGGCATGCATTCATTTACTATACTGTACGTGTATGTTATGCAAACAATACTATCAATCTCATGCATGCTGTATGGGCATGAGCATTATTAGACAATGCTCTATTGTGAGCAGTCATGAAGGCATTTTTGAATGTACATGTACCAAACACAAAGCAAACGAG
>NW_003549251.1:0-1675 GCF_000090795.2 Amphimedon queenslandica | reverse complement strand
CTGCAAGTTATGTTGGTTAACTGCGTGGATAGCATGTGATAAATAAAATTACAATTCTATAACATGACTTTAGTTTTGACCATACTAACATTGAGTCATCCTCTCGATTATGACCAGGCTACTTTTACCATCACTATTATTAGTGCAGCAAATACGAGCTTGTTTTCCCAACATTATAGTAGTACTTGTACTATTTGACAACACGTAATACAAATTATACATAGTGCATTAGGTCTTTTGTCTTGTCTCTCTTGAGAACAATAAGTAAATCAGAGGAACATGTTTCCTTCCTCTTTCCTCCCCTTACTGTATAAAAGTAATGAGACCGTTTCCAGTAGATAGGACTGGTGAAGAATAAACCTTTCCAGTGTAAAAGAGACAAGATGTTTACAATGTCAGCTATTGATCCGGCACTTCTCATTCTGGTCAATATATATGCTGATCTAAACGATGACAGGCAAAGCACCAAAGTCTATAATAATGGTGTGATGCAGGTCAGTGTATTCGTTTCGGTCAACTACAATGGAGAGGCAAGTGAAGAGGATATAATAGCATACGTGCAAGAGAATGTCGTCATATATTCGTTGAATTATGGAGAAAATGTTAAATGGGAAAAATCTACAAAGGATAACGGTTTTCATCACGATATAGATCATGCTTATAACAAAAACGAATCACCACCTCCTAAAATTATTTCAGATGTAAGAGCTCCATTATATTTCACGGTACCAGGTGGTATTGCTGAAGGAGAGCACAGGTGGATCGCTAAGCTGAATGGCAAGCAGACCAATGATGACACGCCACTTACTGTTACTGTTGAACGATTCGATGTTTCTAATGGTGATGTAGTAATTGAAGAAAGAAAAGACGTAAACGTTCCTTGTCATAAGATGCTTGTGCTAAAGTACAAGAAAGATGTGTTCCCAGATGCACAGAAATTAGTTAAATTACTCAAGTACAAAGGAATAAAGTTCACTGGAAAAGGTGGTAATTCCTGGGTCTCAATGTCAATGTCTTCTAAAGGAAACAAGCTCGGTGCTTTCGTTGAATATGGAGTAACAAGTAACATAAAAATAGCCGATGAGGGGAGATACTCGCACAACAAAATGGAAATACACGATCTTGAAGAAAACGGCAAAGATATCATAATTTTTTGCGACTGTATACAACATAGCTTAGATTTTACCTCTAAAGCTATTGAGGAAGCCTGGAATGCAGGAATACTTATGGTGCAGGTGCGTGATTGGTCTGTACAATTGCAACAGTATACGCATAATTATTGGAGAGATATGGATTATTTGTTGAATCCTTTCCTAGTTGAAGACAACTTTGGTAGCAGGATGGAAGTCAAAATCAACTGGGATAAGGGTGACTGGTATGGAGATTGGGCTGTTGAGTCTGTTACAGTTGTATATCCTTAAATTATACATTAAAGATGATTGCATGACTCTATAACCTGTTAATAAAAGATTTAGGCCTTTTTCTTAATTAAAAAATTATTGAATTAATTGAGTTTTGCTAATACTATGTAGCTGTTAGCTACATGCTGTTTTTTGATAATAATAATAACAGCAAAGTTAAAAACAGTGAATATGCGTATTATAGGCGATAATCAATGAAGGATCACAAGCAATTTAAAAATAGAGGTGGGCAATACCATACCAAAGTACTCATT
>NW_003549250.1:4491-7092 GCF_000090795.2 Amphimedon queenslandica | reverse complement strand
TTACAGATACTTATAATGACAAGAGAAAAGGATCCGTAGAATTGACTATGAAAACAACTAGCAGCTATCTAAACAGTAGAAGACAAACCCACACAACCTGTAATAACAATGGCTAATGTATAAACAACATGCACCATGCACTGTATTAATCTGTTATACATACTTATGTACATAATACACTAATATATATGTACAGTGTAACCTCCCACTGTGGCCACTTCTATAATAAGGACACCTTTATAATGAGGACATTTTGTAATGTCCCAATTGGTACAAGCCTATACAAAAGCACCTCTGAAATGAGGACACCTCTGTATTAAGGACAGGTAGTGTGGGCCCAATGGTGTCCTTAATAAAGAGGCTACACTGTACATGCATTAAGGGCAGGTAGTGTGGGCCCAATGGTGTCCTTAATAAAGAGGCTACACTGTACATGTATTAAGGACAGGTAGTGTGGACCCAATGGTGTCCTTAATAAAGAGGCTACACTGTACATGTATTAAGGACAGGTAGTGTGGGCCCAATGGTGTCCTTAATAAAGAGGCTACACTGTACATGTATTAAGGACAGGTAGTATGGGCCCAATGGTGTCCTTAACAAAGAGGCTACACTGTACATGTATTAAGGACAGGTAGTGTGGGCCCAATGGTGTCCTTAATAAAGAGGCTACACTGTACATGTATTAAGGACAGGTAGTGTGGGCCCAATGGTGTCCTTAATAAAGAGGCTACACTGTATACTTACTCATAACTGAATTAATAAATCCACTGACAGTAAGTTAATGCAGTTACAGTACAATTAATGAATCAGTGAAGACTAACAGCATCAAATAACAATGTGACACATATTCTGTACTATACACATGATAATAGTATAACTGGTGAGATGTGACACATGCTATGAACTATATCATAATAATAGTACAACTACTTGTAGTGTAGGGATAAATGGAGTGTAGTGAGAAGGAGAGAGGGAGAGAGAAAGAGAGGAAAAGGGGGAGAGAGAGAGAGGGGGGAAAGAGAGAGAGGAGAGAGAGGGAGAGAGAGAGAGCTAGAAAGGAAGAGAGGGAGTGGGGAAAGAAAATTACCTCAACTGTAAGAGGGTGAGTGTGGTGTAAGTAAGCTAGGTGTGGAAGATAATGATAACAATCCTCAAGGATATTGTGAGATTATTTACTGAAGACTTCTAAAGGAAATGAATAAAGAAGATACCACATAAAGTACACAATAAAACCACTTCCCCAACTCACTCATATACATGTACATGTGCAGACTATATATAGCCTCTATATAATGGACACTTTGGTACCATCAATCCATGAAGGATAGTAGATTTGACTTTAAGTCTTTGAAATTATTTTGAAACTGAAGAAAGAGAAGAGAGAAAGGACTCTTATATAAAGAACTGAACGGAAATGACATATTAATTAATAATTAACCACAGGATAAAGTATGCACAATTTCACATCAAAAATGAAGAACTATATATTACATAACTCATAAAGTTTTAATTGGAATCAGCTAAAGCTTTCTACACAGCATATGTATCAGAAAATGTAATAAAAATTTGGATGATTCCGGAGCCATTTTTTGGAAAAAACCATGGGTTATAGTACAGGGATTTTTTCAGAATTTTGACGTTTTCTTAAAATGGACGTAACTTTAAAAATTGAAGTCGGAATCAGCTCAAACTTTCTACACAGCATAAGGGCATCAATATGTATCAGAAAATGTAATAAAAATTTGGGGTGATTTCGGAGCCATTTTTGGAAAAAACCATGGGCTATAGCCTTGGGTACTTTTCAGATTTTTGGCATTTTCTTAAAATGACTATAACTTGAAAAATTGAAGTTGGAATCAGCTCAAACTTGCTACACAGCATAAGGACATCAATATGTATCAAAAAATGTAATAAAAATTTGGGGCAATTTTGGAGCCATTTTTTGGAAAAAACCATGGGCTATAGTTAAGCTTGACTAAGGATTTGAAATAATACAGGAATTTGTGCATGCATAAATGGAAAAATATTATAAAAAGGAAAACAAATAAATACCAAAACAAAAATAAAGTACCCGGTACATACAATTTAGTGTTTCTAATAAATATTTTTACACTACTATTACTATTACTAAAACTAATGGCAAGACATTTAAGTGCTCCGCCATTACAAACTATTATAGCTATAGTACAGGGATCTTTTTAGAATTTTGACGTTTTCTTAAAATGACTATAACTTGAAAAATTGAAGTCGGAATCAGCTCAAACTTTCTATACAACATAAGTACATCAATATGTATCAGAAAATGTAACAAAAATTTGGGGTGATTTCGGAGCCATTTTTTGGAAAAACCATGGGCTATAGTACAGGGTACTTTTCAGATTTTTGACATTTTCTTGAAATGGCTGTAACTTGAAAAATTGAAGTCAGAATCAGCTCAAACTTTCTATACAGCATAAGTACATCAATATGTATCAGAAAATGTAATAAAAATTTGGGGTGATTTCGGAGCCATTTTTTGGAAAAACCATGGGCTATAGTACAGGGTACTTTTCAGATTTTTGACATTTTCTTGAAATGGCTGTAACTTGAAAAATTGAAGTC
>NW_003549250.1:0-2285 GCF_000090795.2 Amphimedon queenslandica | reverse complement strand
ATGTAATAAAAATTTGGAGGTGATTTCGGAGCCATTTTCGGAAAAAACCATGGGCTATAGTACAGGGTACTTTTCAGATTTTTGACATTTTCTTAAAATGACTATAACTTGAAAAATTGAAGTCGGAATCAGCTCAAACTTTCTATACAGCATAAGTACATCAATATGTATCAGAAAATGTAATAAAAATTTGGGGTGATTTCGGAGCCATTTTTTGGAAAAACCATGGGCTATAGTACAGGGTACTTTTCAGATTTTTGACATTTTCTTGAAATGGCTGTAACTTGAAAAATTGAAGTCGGAATCAGCTCAAACTTTCTATACAGCATAAGGACATCAATATGTATCAGAAAATGTAATAAAAATTTGGGGTGATTTCGGAGCCATTTTTTGGAAAAAACCATGGGCTATAGTACAGGGTACTTTTCAGATTTTTGACATTTTCTTGAAATGGCTGTAACTTGAAAAATTGAAGTCGGAATCAGCTCAAACTTTCTATACAGCATAAGTACATCAATATGTATCAGAAAATGTAATAAAAATTTGGGGTGATTTCGGAGCCATTTTTTGGAAAAACCATGGGCTATATATAGCCTTGGGTACTTTTCAGATTTTTGACATTTTCTTAAAATGACTATAACTTGAAAAATTGAAGTCGGAATCAGCTTAAACTTTCTATACAGCATAAGGACATCATACTTTATACATACATTTCAGTACATGTAAAATTCCATATTACTTGAATTTAAAAATTTTCAAACCATAGATAACTCAAGTTAATTTTACAATTTTAATCTGCTACAAATTTGTACAAATAGACAAAAATTCACACAAGTGAGTTTCACAGAAAGCTATATGACATTAAAATTTTTGTGTTTATAGTAATTATGGTGAGGCATTTCTGGCAGCATAACGGAGGTGGGGTAATTCCATCATTTTTTCAAAAAAAGGTTTTGAAAAGTATTTTTATCTGTTGCTAAAGTTGCTCTTATTCTCAATTATAAATTCAACATAACAAAGATCAAAATCACTTTCACAAAAATAATAAAGAAAAAACAAATATGTGAAAAAATTACATGACCCACCTGCTAGCAAGGCCCCAACCTCCACTCTAATCCTACCTCAGTTAAATCTATTTATTAAATGTTTTAATAAAAAATAAGTACTGACTATATTTTAATCATAATACTAACCTAAATAATATAAGGGATGATAGGAAAACAATAAAATTGAGAATCTCCGAACAAAGAAAATCCGCCATTTTAAATATGGGACATTCACGTTTTTTCACGTGGTTGGAGTATCCGGAAAATAAAAAAAAATCACTTCAATTTTTGAGTTATGGTCATTTGATGTCCTTATGCTGTTTAGAAAGTTATACCTGTTGTTGATTAATTTAATTGATTAATATTTATTATTATCATATTACAGGGAAATGGCTCCATTGTTGGATTATGTTTCTAAACTAAAAGAAGCCAGAGAAGTTCAGTGCAAGGGAGTTTACTGTGGAATGCCACAATATTACTTGAAATAATTGATCATCAGTGACTGTGTACTGCAATAGGTCAGAAAAACATTTTAAAGTCCTTTACTAGATCACATGTACATGCAACCATACTCGGTATTAATTGCATTATTATTATTATCATTTATTATTATTATTATTATTATTATTACCATTACCATTATTATTATTATTATTATTATTATTATTATTATTATTATTATTATTTTATTAGTTGTTGGAGTGTATTTTGAAGTGGGACCAAGTGATGGTGAAATCAATAATATTCCATACATATATCCAACTGTTAACAAGACTACTGATGTAACTCAAATTCAGGTAAATATATACTGTCTGATAATGAATGAATGAGTAAAGGTCATTAGGAGGAGTTATATTCTTTTAGTATATACAATATAATGTGAAGTTATTTCTATAGACAGTACTGTATACTAATGATAGGTATAGAGTGTGTGTACAGAGGGTTCGTGGAGCAGACCTCATATCAATAGACAGCCATACAATGATATCCTGTTATTATTATAAACCTTGCATATATTAATATAGTCAAGTACAGTATAGTATCTCTTTTGTGAGGTCACCCTCTGGTTCCAGGGGAAAGGGTGATCTTATAAGAGGAGTGGTTTATCATCAGGTGGACAATATCTTAGATATTAGAGTAAATGAAAGGGATAGGAAACTTCCGTTCGCGGCAGGAAATGCTAGTTACCCATACAATGATAATTTCTCTATTTATAGGACTTTTTTCAATTTTACAATA
>NW_003549249.1:6100-7099 GCF_000090795.2 Amphimedon queenslandica | reverse complement strand
GTCTTCAATATTCTTAATTATTAGTGAATTGTTAATTACTGTATGTGTGTCAGTAATATTATGATCTTGGGTGAAAACTATCAGAGCACCACTGCCGATATATGCATGATCAGTTATATTGTGGTTTAAATATTTTTTTGGTACACTAATAGTTAAATTATTCATTGTTGCATTCACTGGGTTAATGGCTAGTATAGCAAAGCCATAATAAGATGTAATGGTAACATTTTCAAGTAATAGAATATTAATGTGAGGAAATAGTAACACAGCTGATTGATATCGAGTGAAATGAAATGGAGAAACAGTAGAATTAATGACATCAATAAGTATGCTGCTTTTTAAAAACCCACCACAACCTCTAAATACTAACCTTTGCAGAGTCAGACTGCGTACTGTAATGAAGGAAAATCCAGTGGTAAAGTGTAAGTGGGTATTGCAGTTAATAGTAGCTGATCCAGATGAGTCACTGGTTATATTCAGTGAGTGGGTAGTATTGATCATACAGAATGAGGCTTTACCACTAATGTAATGAGTGATGTTGGTAGACAGCACTACAGTAGTGTTCCCCACTACTGGTGGATCATTGTGGCATAAGAACTGCTCCAGCTGATTCTTTTCAGTTACATGAATGACATCTTGACTGGAATTGCATTGAATTGAGAGAAAGAGAAGAAACAAGAAGCAATAGAAGGACATACTTGTGTACAATAGACTAGCTAAGGATTTAGCTGTACCTTGTTTATGTTCTTAAAGTTATTTTTTGAACGTAACAACCTTATTTGGAAACAATTATGAATAACCATGAAAATGAATGTGACAATATGAACAACAGTAAAAGTTTATTCTGTTTCAAAAATGTTTAGCTCTAGTCTATAATATTATACTGTAATGTGAAGTATGTAGCTGCACAAGTCAATTTCCTTGCATATGTAACGACCCTGATAAGTGTGAAAGATATTATAAAGTGAATAACGGAAAATAGAGCTCTTATAGCGCCAG
>NW_003549249.1:0-1429 GCF_000090795.2 Amphimedon queenslandica | reverse complement strand
ACTGGTCCTTGGCTACTAGGAGAGACATCTCGTGACCTTTGTCTGCCTCCTCTCTTTGCCACTCCAGTTGTTCCACCTTGTCTTCCAGCTCAACAATGGCTTCCTCAGTATCTTTAACTCTCCTTAGCTCTTCTTCAACTGAATTGAGCTTCTCCTGGGCAGTAGTAAGCTCTGCCTCTGTATCTTCTAGCGAACGTTCTGTCTGCTTCTTTTCTTCCTCCAACTTAACTAAAACAATCTTCATGCTATCCCTCTCAGCTCTGATTTCATCAAGCTGCTGCTTCAGCTCAGCCTTAGTCACGGGCATGCTGATGGCATGTGCTCAATCCAATCTTCAATCCTCGTGAATCTGCTTAGCTCTATCTCGGTGGGACCTCCAAATGTAACGACCCTGATAAGTGTGAAAGATATTATAAAGTGAATAACGGAAAATAGAGCTCTTATAGCGCCAGATTCACAGAGAGGATACAACCATTTACAGAGAAGATACTGCCATTTTCTCATTAAATATTCATCCCATAAAATCAATCAATTAATTATTATACATGAATAATAAGTGTTTCCACACATAGACAACTGTATAATATTCTTTTAACCACTAGTAGGTTACTCTGGTTTTTTAGCTCATGCAGTACATGTTAAAGCAAGAGTACATGTTGTATTAATTATGCAAATAGATAATTACTTAAGGCCTTAAATAATATTACCTACCTCTCAACTCTTACCTACTCTTACCCATTAAATTTGGTCCAGTATTGAGCAACTTTAACTATTCACAAATTCATGGAAATTAGCTGCACATATGGGCATTGTGGGATTTTAAAAAATTTGAGTTATTGTACATGCAATGTAATATGAGGAAAGATAGTATTAATTAGGAAACATAGGAAAGACAGAGAATGATACTTACTATTTTTTTAATCTAGGGATTTAAAAACTGCAAATATATTCCTCACGAGACACGGTATTGTGAAATTGGGAGATTTTGGCATTTCAAAAGTTTTATCAGGAACTCATCAAGCAGCTGATTCTATAGTTGGCACTCCTTACTACATATCACCTGAAATTGTAAGTTTCATAAACTCATAGTAGATAGTACATACAGGTAGTGTAGTGTACAGAATAAGGAATTGTGAATGAGTGAGGTGCTGCATACTTAAATTTTTATTTTGTGGGCCTTAACTTTTGTGGTATATACTTTTAGCTACATGTACAATACTAGGCTAACTTACTTGATTTTCCCTTTAAGTTATAGCAACTAAAGAATCTCCTTATGTTTATGTACATTACTATTATTGTTATTTTTTAATTGTATTGTAGTGTGAAGGGAAACAGTATAATTCAAAGAGTGATATTTGGTCGTTGGGTTGTATATTACATGAAATGATGTGTCTCTCTCGCCCATTTGATGGAACTAACCTACCAGCAC
>NW_003549248.1:6099-7099 GCF_000090795.2 Amphimedon queenslandica | reverse complement strand
CATATCAGAACACTCCATCACAACACAGTATGATGTACATGTATAGGCAAACTAAAAGTCAATTAATTTTAACAATAACATATTAGATATGCATAATTTGCACAGATAAGCACCACAGTCAATGGAACTGTCTTGTTTGGGTACAAACTGTTGCAATAATAAACAAAAATTTGTAAGTTTGTACATACCACTTCATAGTATGTTTGTATAGTCTGAAAAGTTAAACTTCTGTGTGTGCACCCCTACCTTTTTTGACAACACACTATTCAATTTGAACAACAAAACATTAATTCAAATAAAATTTTGATTCATACCAGCACTTGCTTGTTTTGTCACAGTAAAATATTTTTCAATAGAATCAAAATTAAAAAATTGATTTATGACGCTTAATAACCTATAAAATCCGCTATTAATATTGTAGACATATAAATTTTAAAAAGAACTTACAATTAAAATCTAGTGGCTTCTGACATGACAAGGCATTACAATGGATTCAACTTCACTTACATCATATATAATCCTAATTTTATAGTGTTAAAACATAAATATTATACGTACAACTGTGATGAAATGACTTACATAAAAGTATCAGTCAACAGTCTCATCAGGTTGATTTGCAACCAATTTACTGAAGACTGCTGTTGGTAACACACAAAACATAATTATTACTCTAAAAAATTGCAGTTTTTATTTAATAATAGTCATCCTATATAGTCTACATTGTATTCCTGCTTATATTCACTGTAAATAGTAATTCCTCTTTGAATATATTGATTGAAGATATAGACTTGCACCAAATAATATAGAAAAATCTTTAAAATGGTGTCACTGAACTCCTATTAAGAATAAAAAATAGAATTCAAGTGATGGTTCAGTATTGTGATGCTTCATGCAGCCTGTAGTAGCAATTTTGGCATTGATAAAGTTAAATTTTTGCTAACATGACCTCTTCTATTGGTCCTAGCATAGTTAATACGTACATAAATTTATTGTCCAAGTA
>NW_003549248.1:0-1721 GCF_000090795.2 Amphimedon queenslandica | reverse complement strand
ACGAAGTATTACAGATCTGCATGAGTTCACTAGAGCAGAGGCTTCTGACTCTTGACTCCATGTCCTCTTTCTTGATGCTTTGGGGCACTTAGGTGTAGTGGCATGGTGCTCATCAAGATTAGATGCTCTCAATCTGTTGTAACAGTCATGATCATCTAGATTGTGCTGTAGTTCTGACTCTTCCTCTTGAAACATCGTGACTACACGTGTGGGTGGGTGCACCATATAGGTTATTGGCTGCTGATGTTTAAACAGGTCAAAGAAGGTGCTAAACAAACTGTGAAAGACTTCTACGCACACATATCACTAGCAGTATAAGGCAGTTAGACACTCTCCCCTCCTCCTTATCCACTCTTGCTACTATCTATGATGATGGGCCATTTTTGACCACACCCACCAAAATCCAATGACGGTCGTTGGCCGGGCGCGGGCGGTTGATACTGGTTTGAATGGATCACGTGAGCTAGTTTCCTATCCCGGTTACGTAGTCTATAATATCTATGCCCATGGCTAGATCTAGGCACGCAATACCTAAATGTGAAGAGGATATTACGGCGGCTAGGAAAACCGCAGTTTCATTGAAGACACAGCAAGATACTCAATGGTGTGTCAAATTATGGATGGACTGGAGCACCCATAGACAACAGTACCAGAATCTTTTTTGATTGGCCGAGTGGTTCACCAACTTAGCAGGCTGGTTGCTAGCCAAGATGTATAATTCTAAATACCTTAGATACTGGTTACGAGGTTTCTAAGCGTTGATAGAATTCCGAGGAAGTGTATAGTAACCGGTTTACTATGAGAGCCCGGGGAGTTTACTATGAGTTCCCGGGGAGTTTTTAAGTGAAATAAAACACCTTTAGTGGTGCAATCTGATTGGTCAATTACATGTATGTATATTCTAACTTGCTGATATACAGTTTGTGCAATCTTACGTAGCATCTTGATGGGTTGTCTTCATTGGCGTAGTGCTTTACATCTTTTTTAGCCTGCTTACGGTGTTTTAAGCCACCTTGATTGTTTTTCGATATGTCCTCTGTGTAGTGAAGGTAAGGCCTTTTGCCACTTGTCTCAACGACTCTAATTTGTGGAGGATTCAATCTAAGGTTCCTGTGTTCACTGCCATTTCTAAGTGCGAAGTATAGACCGTTCATGAAGAACACAGTGTTCAATAATGCTTGAGGGCTGTGGTCTCCAAGAAGGCCTTTGGTCCAAAGTAGTTCCTCTTCTTCAGGAGTCAATACTTCTGCCTTCCTGATCTGTGACCCAATTCCTTTACTTTGGAGCCTCTTCATTTCCCCATCTAATGTTTGCCTAAATTCTACAAACTCTGGATCAGTGAAAAAATCAATGAAAGCCTGTTCACTTCTGATAAATCTCATTATGCCACAAACAATGTGATGTAGAGTTGTGGCAGAGTACTCGTTTCCATGCTTATTTCTGACCTCAAGCACAAATCGCTCCATAGAGTAGGATAAGTCATGTTTGCTTGCCTTCTTGAGCTGACTGTCAAGTAGAACCTTTGGGCCATCATAATCACTGTTTCTATGGGTGCTCCAGTCCATCCATAATTTGACACACCATTGAGTATCTTGCTGTGTCTTCAATGGAACTGCGGTTTTCCTAGCCGCCGTAATATCCTCTTCACATTTAGGTATTGCGTGCCTAGATCTAGCCATGGGCGTATCTATATGTGGGTGGGAATGGGCGGGGTGCAAAAT
>NW_003549247.1:2554-7100 GCF_000090795.2 Amphimedon queenslandica | reverse complement strand
CTATTCGGTATGATTGGATAGTCAGAGATTCATACAGGATTTTGTCATAGGGGGGGGAACACAACAAAAATTTAAGGTAACATCGCATATTTTTGGGAATTGTATTTTGCGATATTGCGCTAATCAAGCAAAAGTCAGTTTTCCCTATGGAGACATGAACTATTATACACATGATTGCTAGTTTACTTCAATTGTGTAATGAACATAGCAAGTATGAACCCATTTATTAAAGTTACTCAGACTGTTTTAGGGGAGGGAACTTGGGAGGGGATTTCCCCCTTTCCCACCCCCCTATATAGTAGTATAGTACATGTATAGCATAAATGAAGTGAATTGAGAGGATGAAAGCATTTTTATATAATATGAAGTGTATACATGTGCATTCAAACTATTTTATTATTTAGAATGAACCACTCACTATGGCAGCAAGTAAAGGACATCATGATATTGTATCTTTATTGCTCTCTAAAGGAGCTGATCCAGACACTGTAGATGAAGTAAGTATTGGGTTTTTTATGTACATGTATACACATCACAAAATAGGAGCTATGTGGTGCTGTAATTTAGCCAGTTTTTCATTAATTACTTCATGTTCATTAAATGTACTTCATGTTCATTAATGCATGTACATTAGAATAGCAGAAAATATGTTGTTTTTTGTCGACTTGAGCATAGCAACAAATAATTAACACTTAAATAATTTGTTACTATCTAATACCACACCTGTTCATTATTTACTTGATTGCTTTACTTGTTCCAAAGGTGATCTTGTACTTAATTTATAGTTTTGCCTTCTTGTATCACGTTTAACGGCAGCTACATATCAGCATGCACATCAAGAATTTGTAGTTTGTAAGTTTAATGAGTATTAATAATCATTGATTACGAGTTGTAATTGGAGCTAGATATACATGTATTTATGGAGGAAGTAGTTGTAATTATTAGGTAATTATCTTATTTACAAGTTTTCACCTGTAGTTTACAGTACATGTGAAAGAAATAATGTGTCCCACATGATCTCAATTTTAGTGTAGTAGTAAAAGTTAATAAAAAATTAATGATTTGTCATTAGTTGAAAGTTTTGGCAGTAATTGGATCAGTTGTGATAAAAATTATTATAGTGTGCTTTGTACTTGTAATGATCAGTAATCACAAGAACCATGATACATTATAGCTTGTGTACTCAAGATGGCAATTGCTCAGGTTTTCTCAGCCAAATTTTTTTGTTCTCTAATTAAGCTCCAAAATTGAATATTAAACCTAGGAAATTACAAAAACACGGAGTAGATGAGTGCAGTTCCTTCACACAACAAAAATATTACCACCAAGTTGAATTCTCCACCCAATATAAAGTTTAACCTAACAAAGAGCCACTATATAGTAATTAAGTTTGGCTTGTGTCACTGTTTCTTGTTACTGCATGATGTTCACTTCATTAGTTCATGTCCATATTATGTGTAGTGTAATGTAACATTCTAAAACTCACTATGTATACAAGTGCATGTACTTTTACATTGTATATGCATATCCCCATGTTGTGTGTTTAACTTTAACATTTACATATTCTTACATTGTTACTATAGTTTAGTACACCACTGATTGAAGCAGTAACAGAAGGACATTATCAAGTGGTGGAACTTTTATTAACCAAAGGAGCTGATCCAAACTTAACAAGTAAAGTGAGTTACTAACAACATGATAATACATACATGTACATGTAGATAGTTATAAATGGTATCATAACACTTGGTATAAATCTTACATGTTTAGTATACTGGTACACCACTGACTTTAGCAGCAAGAATAGGACATCATCTTGTATCTGAACTTTTACTATCCAGAGGAGCTAATCCAAACATTATAAATAAAGTAAGTGTTGTATAACAGGAAACTTTTGAGGAAATTAAATTTAGCGAGTTTGGCATTTTGATAGCCATTCGCCAAAACAAAAATCTGCCATTTTGAGCCATTATATGCATGCTCAATGGCACATTGCCACAAATTTGCCAGATTAAATTTCGCCAATCACCAAAATTTAGCAATTTTCCAAGTTTAACTCCCTCCAGAATTTCCTGTTATATAGTATAAGTACTGACAATTTAATTATTTATAATTGCATCATTGTATTTGTTCCAGACATGTAAACCATAATATAATGTTATATTACTTTTGTAGTGTTCTTTTTATATTAAAATGAAAATAAATGCTTTAGTTTATGCATGTATGTTCAATTTTACATGTACATGTGCTGCCATAGATCAGGAAATTTTTGTGTTAAAAATAATTGCTGTAATTTTTTTAAGTTTTGTTATTTTTGTTGGTTGACCAATCCATGAAATTTTTTAACACAAAAAATTCTGGATGCATCATAAACTGGAAGCATGGCTATTTACTCTTGATAAGATGGACAGGAAGTTGCTCATGACAGCACTGAATTAACAGCATTGAAGGGCGTACAGCAATGAGTGGAAGTTTTAGGACTTCTTTGTGATGAGTTTATGTAGACACAGTTGATGACTTAACAGCTTACTAAATAATCTTAGTATCTTTAATCAGAACCAATAAATGAATAAACAAAGGAGAGAGAGAGAGAGAACTGAGAGCTCTGAGAGAGAGACAGACTGAGGGTTCAATTTATAGTCTAGCTATAGAATGTTCTAGAAACATAAAGATTAGTTTAAGAAGAGAGAAGAATGGAGCAATCTAGAAGAGTACAGAATTAACACTGCATGTAGAGATAAATCTAGAATATACTGTGCATGTATGAACAATAATGTAAACAATGTGGTTACAAGTACAATTAATTAAATACACAGTACAAGTTTATTGAGTGAATATTCTAATATACAATGTACTTCAACACTCCTCCTCACTGAACAGAGCTTGAATCATCCATCTTCCTGACTCCAATCTTGTTTGTTAACATATGAAATCTCTCTCCAGATAATCCTTTGGTGAATACATCTGTTAGCATTTCCTCAGTCTTGCAATAATTCAATTCGACTGTTCCATCTTTCACTTGATCTCGAATAAAGTGGTACTTAATTGCTATATGCTTACTGCGATCATGAAATTGTGGATTTTTTGATAAGCAGATTGTCAGTTGATTGTCTTCATAAATTACAATCTTCTTCTCTTGTTCCTGTTCTATTTCTGATAACAAGTGTCGAAGCCAGATAGCTTCTTGAGCTGCAGATGTTAATGCAATGTATTCTGCCTCTGATGTTGATAAGGCCACACAGGATTCCTTTCGACTCTGCCAGCTTACTGCTCCTCCTCCTATTTGAAAAATATAGCCTGAGGTAGATTTTCGATCATCCAAATCTCCTCCCCAATCAGAGTCTGAATATCCCACACAAATACTTGATGTCCTGCTACAGAGTAGACCAAAATTAACTGTACCAATGAGATATCTGAATATATGCTTTACTGCCTTCCAGTGTTCACTTGTCGGTTTTGCTGTGTACCTCGCAACACTTGAAACTGCAAAAGAAATATCAGGCCAAGTACGAGTCGACAGATACAACAGTTTTCCTACGGCTGACTGATAAAAATCTGCATCAATGTATTCTGAATCTTCTGTTCCTTTTGAGAGTTTTATACACCTGGGTTAACTGGTGTCTTAGTAGCTTTAGCATCACTCATATTGAACTGCTCTAGTAGTTGTTTAGTGTAAGTTGGTTGTCCTAGCCATATAGTTTGCTTCTCAGTGTTCTGAACAACTTTTACTCCTAAGAAGTAACATAGTTCTCCTAAATCTTTGATTTTGAACTTGCTTGCTAACTGTCTGTTAACATCATCCAGCCTTTCATCTGTCTTGCTTGCCAATAAAATATCATCAACGTGAATTGCAAGTGTGAAGGGCTCTCTTGTCTTTGAGACATAAATATAGAGGGATCACTCTTTGTTTGACAAAATCCCATACCTTTCAATTGAGCATCCAGTACATAGTTCCAACAGCGTGGAGACTGCTTTAAACCATAAATGCTCAACATCCATCTGATGTATTTTTTGACCATTTTGTACTGCCAATGCAACAATGGTACAAATAGACTCGAATCTTACAACTGGCGAAAATGTCTCTTTATAATCTTGACCTTGTCTCTGGGAATATCCCTGTGCTACTAACCATGCTTTGCACCATTCTATCATTCCATTAGGACCAGATTTCAGTTTAAAGACCCATTTACACTTTAGTCTCGCCGTCCAAATGTCAAAAAGGAGGATGGGTCTGGCTATGTGAGACTATTTACACTTGACTATATTACAGTCTTCAAGTGGTTCAGTTAGTTCCCAAACATCATTAGACATCAATGACCTGTATTCTGCATCCATAGCACTCTTCCATTGCCTTTTGTTGCTTCCTGTTAGAGCTTCACTAACTGTGGTGGGCTCCTTCAGTTCTCTATACTTCTCTGAGATTAATGTTAACTCCATAGTAGCCAGGACGTTTACGTTCTCGAGTAGATCTTCTGCATGTATATATAGGTGTAGTAGGTGTAGATTCTTCTATTCTGTCATCATCACCAGTAGTCTGAGTATCATC
>NW_003549247.1:0-1331 GCF_000090795.2 Amphimedon queenslandica | reverse complement strand
TATTTAGTCCAAAAATTATTGTATTTTTACAATCTTGATAATAAGGATTTTATAGCAATGAATCTGAAACCCAAACTTTATTAGGATTTTTTAACACAACCTTCACCTGTTTATCACGAGACACCAAAGGTGCGTGGCCTCGCCCCTATAAATGTCAGGGATCAGAGGTGTTGGTGACATTGTTCATTTAGAATTAAAATTTGAATGATGGGACTGATACTGCATGGCAGTAAAAGTCCCTCCAAAAATTAGGGTTAAGCTTAGACTCTACATGTACCACATCCTTTTCAAGATTTGTCTTTTTATGCACAATTTTTTGGAAATAGCATCGTGGGTTTGAAACTATAGCTTTTGATGTTGTTATTATCAAAGATACACTAACCATAACAGCTGGATCAACATTAGTTATATACTTTAAATTAATAACCAGTACACACAAAAAATGATGTGTTAGAGCTAGCCCAAGCCAGTATATTGAAATGATAGACATATAGATCAAAAGTGACAGCCTGACTAGGCAAGTGTGAAAAGTATGATGGGACTCTGGAGTCCTTCCAAAAATTGGTAAAATGTATTGATAAATTCCTATTAGCATCTCAAGATTTATCACTTATTTATACACTATATTTATACTTATTGCAGTCTCATTTCAAAAACAACATCATGGGTTTCAAAACCACAGCTTTTGTGGCCACTGTCTATCAAAAGCATACTATGCAAAAATTTAGAAAGTGTGCTCTTGAGTTGCTCTTGCATGCTTGCGGAAGTGGCAAGCTGCTCCAAGGCCCAGGCTCCAGCAACTTCCACCAACTTCCACCTTGGAGGCGTGGCATTAATTATCAATAATGCAGCAAGACCATGTGAGTAGGAAGCTTCAGAGTTTTTTCTCTTCTTCTAAGTGCTATATGATGTTATAATGGCACAAATACTGTTGCTTAGATAGATTGAGTGACTCGAGAGAGTTTAGGATCCTTAGACTAGTGAACTAACTGCTACAGCACTTCACTCGGGATCACATTCGAGCAGCTATAACTCACCAACAAGAAAGATTTAAAGAGTCCCACACATATTAAATGAATAACTAGTCTTGATCTACTGGTAAAGAGTCTCATTTACCTCCAGAGTACTACCGCTATTGCTGGGCATTTTCTCGTGAGTTAAAAAGGCTTGTGCTACCTAGAGCTGCTCTCTAAACATCTCGAAGCAGTAAAGCAAGACTTTTCCTAACAGAAGAGAAGCTCTCACAGATTTAGAGTGCGCGATTGTAAAGATATACATTCTCAAAGACAAAATATAGCACACAGAATGAATGAATGAATGAAACACAGACA
>NW_003549246.1:4905-7102 GCF_000090795.2 Amphimedon queenslandica | reverse complement strand
TGAAGCTAATTATGGTAGTAGTTGTGAGTCATGTCTGCGCAAGGTTTTGGAGCACTGGTTAAAGAAAGATTACAATTATGAGTTCTTTGGC
Source organism: Amphimedon queenslandica (assembly GCF_000090795.2). Classification (NCBI taxonomy): domain Eukaryota; kingdom Metazoa; phylum Porifera; class Demospongiae; order Haplosclerida; family Niphatidae; genus Amphimedon; species Amphimedon queenslandica. Next base: position 7,011 of record NW_003549246.1, on the reverse strand, counting down.
TCTCCATGTTGGAGGAGAGTGTGTGTAGCTGTTAAAGGAGGAGGAGGTGATCCAGCATTAGCTGAAGACATAGCTCGTGAACATCCTCTACCAGAATCTATTGGAGGAGAAAGTACAACAGGTAGGCTTTAAAATGCTTCTGTTTACAGTATGTTATATTTTGATGACGATGGATCACTGATCCGGCATTCTGTGTATTGCAAAATTTTTATTTGTCTGTAAATTTTGCAAATTTGCCCAAGAATTTATTTCACAGATTACACTGTCTGATATTCCGCCTGACTAGTCTGATATCTTGTGCCATAAAAATTAATTTGCAGAAATAAGTTTGTGAATCTTCGAAATTTGCAAAATTTACAGCTCTCAAAAATGTTGTGCTGTACGGTAACAAAAAATCATTTAAATTTAATCATTATTCATAACCTGGTGCAGTCACTCACATTCCATTTCCATACATGTAAAAATAAGACCACATGCATTGATAATGAATGCTAATTTTGGAGCTGACCTTTAGTGAAATTCGTATGATTTACATTATCAATTTGGCATTACAGTTATTCTTTTTATAGATACTTCAATTTATGCTCTTCCTGTAAAAGATGTTTGTATTCTGGATGAGATATACGAGTTTCAATGGGAGTTTTCTGATATTCTTAACAAAACAAAAGATGCATTTAAGCCTAAACTCCTTTCAAAAGTTATTGATTATCTTGAGACACATGTGCATGCTTTACTTGGTCCAAACAAAAATAATGAAGCTGCAATGCAAGGAGTTAAAGAAGAGCTACATAACATTGAAAGCATAAAAGATCTTTTCATGGTTTTACAGCGAAAGTACATATCATGGTTCAACTATGAACTAATAGTTAAACTTGTTGATGTATTCCTACCTAATAATCGTTCATTAAAGAGGACATGGTCAGACTACAAAGAAAAATTAAAGGATTACTTACTTAACAGTGGTGGTTTATTAACTGATGCTGATGCTTTAGAATTTGGTATAACAGATGTTCCTCCTGGTACACGAGTAATGATTGCTAAAGTTGATCGTGATGACTACTGACCTTTTCTTCTTTCGTAGAGCAATACCAAAAGAGCTAAATATTCGTAATGTTAATCTATACTTCAGTTTCGTTCGTATTGGCTCACTACAGCTGCTACATAATGTTCCCAATTACTTATACTCTGCATTGTTTCCTCTATCTACTGAGATACAGCAACAGTTAGCTAGTATTGGTATCAGTGAAATGACATGTGGCAATTATAAATATGATCTAAGAAAGGTTTGTAATAACTATCTTTTAATATTAAATGAGTTTACTTTTGTACTAATAGTTCTCAGCATCACAAGAGTCGCAACAGTCATCTTTAGATATTGGTATGTACAATGTGTAATTTTATTTATGTTATTTGATCATTCATTCATTCGTTCATATATAATTGATTATTCCTGTTAGATATATGCGATCAATTGTGGTATGAGAATACCAGTACACCATTACATGAAGCAGCTTGGAGAGGATTAAAAGATGAAGTACAATGGCTTCTTAACAAGTTTGGCTACAGCAGATACCATCGTGGTCTTCATGGTTGGACTCCATTACACTCTGCATCATATGGTGGACACATTGAGATCCTTCAACTACTCATCCATCAATATGGTATTGATCCTAATGAAGGTGATGATAATAGTGTATCTAGTATACATATGGCATCTTATAAAGGCCACTTATCTATAGTACAATATCTAGTAGACACGTGTCACGTTCCTCCTGATCAACCAGACAATAGCAATAACACTCCATTACTGTACTCAGCAATGGGGGGCCATTCTGACCTATTGGATTTTTTTATTGAGAGAAAGTGTGATGCTTCACATATTAATAGCGAAGGTGCATCTTTATCATTGCTAGCTTGTCAAAGTGGAAAGTTAGCTTTAATTCACAAACTTGAAAAGCTAAATCTTTTCTCATTAAGTTCAATTGATGATGATGGATTTAATGTGCTACATTATACAGTTAAACATAACTCCGTTGAGCTTTACCAGTACCTTTTAACTCTAGCCATTAACATGAAGAATCCAAATCGCCAAACTCCACTTATTAG
>NW_003549246.1:0-4359 GCF_000090795.2 Amphimedon queenslandica | reverse complement strand
ACACTCTGCATCATATGGTGGACACATTGAGATCCTTCAACTACTCATCCATCAATATGGTATTGATCCTAATGAAGGTGATGATAATAGTGTATCTAGTATACATATGGCATCTTATAAAGGCCACTTATCTATAGTACAATATCTAGTAGACATGTGTCACGTTCCTCCTGATCAACCAGACAATAGCAATAACACTCCATTACTGTACTCAGCAATGGGGGGCCATTCCAACCTAGTGGAATTTTTTATTGAGAGAAAGTGTGATGCTTCACGTATTAATAGTGAAGGTGCATCTTTATCATTGCTAGCTTGTCAAAGTGGAAAGTTAGCTTTAATTCACAAACTTGAAAAGCTAAATCTTTTCTCATTAAGTTCAATTGATGCTGATGGATTTAATGTGCTACATTATACAGTTAAACATAACTCTATTGAGCTTTACCAGTACCTTTTAACTCTAGCCATTAACATGAAGAATCCAAATCGCCAAACTCCACTTATTAGAGCCTCATGGCATGTGTCATCATCAGTTATTAAGTATATTGTTAGTATTCAAGGTATTGAGTCTTTATTAGCTACTGATGATCATGGTTGGTCATGTCTTCATTCAGCATGTAGTTCGATTAGTTTTGCTAAAGCTGGTATGGTGTATCATAAAGTTCTTGAGCAAAATGATGCACCAATTATTTGTAGTAATAATACTTATATAAGGTTTAATATTGATTTCATCAGTAGAAAAAAAAGAATACAAATGTTTTATTCACTTCTGAAGAAAGCTAGTAATTTCCCTAACTTTAAAATCAATGCTGTTACAAATGATGGTAATTCATTACTTCATATTGCTTCATGCAGTGGCAGTACATTACTAGTGAAAGCATTAGAAAAATATGATATCAAATGTACATTAGATAATGATGGTAGGTCTCTAGTACATTATGCTGCCTGGTCAGGTTCTACTAGTGTATTAAGTTATATCATATCTCAGTATAATCTCAGTGCTAATGATACTGATACTTATGGTTGTACACCATTAGTCTACTCCTGCTGGTCAGGTAGTATTAATTCTGTTAAATATCTTATTAATAATCATAACAGTGGTCCTAATATCACTGATAAGTATGGTATGACATGTCTTCATCATTCTTGTCGTCATGGTCATTTTGATATCACTCATTATCTCATTGAGGTACAGCATTGTGATATTAATAAAACAGATAATGAAGGACGCACATTAGTACATCATGCTGCATGGAGTGGTAACTTTGATTTAGTTCAGTATCTTATTACTGAACAAGGTTTGTCTCCTACTGCAGTTGATAAAAATGGCCTCACTGCTTTACATTATGCTTCATGGTCTCTTAACTTATCTCTTGTAAAAGAATTAATAGCTACCTATCAGTTAGATCCTCATCAAGCTGACAGTAATGGTAAGCTACCAATTCATTATGCTGCTGAATCTGGTGATATTTTACTACTGGAATTATACATGAAGAATTACAAGTGTAGTCTAAGCCTAACAGATAACAGAGGTTGGAATGTTATTCATTTTTCGTCACTAAAAGGTCACACTCACTTAATCAAGCATATCACCAGTCAGTATCCTCAATACATTAGTTTACTACACTCTACTGACAATGATGGTAGCCTAGCATTACATTTAGCCTGTCAGAGTGGTAATATTCAATTAGTGACTTTTCTAATAAGTGACATGAAGTGTGATGTCACTGCTACTGATACCTTATATGGTAGTAATTGTGTCATGTTTGCCTGTTTCTCAGGTAATCTTGATCTAGTACAATTACTGATACAACAATACAAGCTTGAGCCTATCAATATTAATAACACTGGTTACTCAGTATTACATGCAGCAGCACAGAATGGTCATACTCATATGCTGAAATGGTACAGTCAGGAGTATAGTGTGGATATTACTAATCACACTAACAATAACAAGTACACACTAGCTCATTTAGCTGCTAATGAAGGTAAGCTACATTGTCTACAGGAACTGATCAACAAGTATCAGTGTGATGTTAATGCTACTACTACTAATGGTAGTACAGTTCTTCATAAAGCATGTGAAGTAGGTCATGTTCCTGTTGTACTTTATCTCACTAGTCTTCCTCAATGTAATGTAGCAGCTAAGACTTCTAATGGATCAACAGTTCTTCACATTACCTGTGGGCACAGTGACTCTCTTCCTATACTAAAACATCTGGTAGAGAATCATCAGTTAGATCTTTGTGCTGTAAACGATGAGGGAATGGCTCCTATTCACTTAGCATGTAGTGAGGGAAGAGTGAACTTGGTTCAGTACATTATAGAACACATACCATCATCACTTGAACTACCTGACAGAGGACAAGGTTGTACTCCATTCCTTACTGCAGTACACTTCAATCAGTTAGAAGTTATTAAATATCTTATTAGTAAGAAGTGTAATCTATCAGCTACTGATGATGAAGGGTCTGGAGCAGTTCACATATCAGTAGAGAGGGGTCACTTGAATGTATTAAAATATCTCATTGATAATAATTATTGTAATCCTAATGTAATCACTCATCAAGGGCATACACCACTACATGTTGCTGTATTAGTTGATAGATTAGAAATAATAGAATATTTACTGAAAAGAACCATCCCCTCAGTGAGTGTGGCCTGGATACGTAACACTAAGTGTTTATTAGACAATCCAAAAGATTTACATTCTGATAATGTGCACGTTAATGCACAGGATATTGCAGGTAACTCACCACTCCATTTAGCTTGTAGAAAAGGACAACAAAGTATGGTAAAACTATTATCAAGAGCTATTTTTTCTGCTAGATGTCTGTTATTAGCTAACATGGAAGGACAGACACCATTACACTTAGCAGTTGCTAGAGGTCATCAAGAGAGTATAGAGGCTTTACTGTCCTCAGTCACTGGTAGTTCTACTCATCATGATCTCCTTACAGCTACTGATAATGAAGGATCCACTGTATTTCATACAGCTTGCAGTAATGGCCATATTGATGTGTTTCATTTTTTATCCAGTATTTATCCTCAAGGTGTTAATGTAATGGATAATAGAGGACGTGGTTTACTTCATGCAGCATGTGAGGGATGGGATATTGAAATAGTAAAAGAGTTAGTTGAGAAATATAAACTAGATCCTAATCTGAAGGATAAAGATGGCATCACATGCTTACACTTATTAGCAGAGAGAAAGGGAGTTGGTCTATTACAGTTTGGAATGGATATGAGAAATATAGAGATGTACCAGTACTTAAAACGTCATGTTACTAATCCAATACCTAAAGACAAGTCTGGTCGCTCTCCTCTTCATTATGCTTGCAGAGCAAATAATATTCCTATTGCACGTTTTCTAGTAGACACTATTCAATCATGTAGTTCTGATGATCCTGATAATAATGGATACACTTCAGTTCATGCCGCATGTGAAGCTGGTAGTATGGAGTTAGTATATTACTTTTTAAATATTTTAAAATGCAATGCTAATGCTGAAACAAGTGACTTTAAAACCCTAATTTATTTTGCTGGTAAAAGTGCTAACTTGGAGCTTGTCCAGTTTCTAGTTGAAAGATATAATTTAAAACCTCGTCTACATGATATTGAAGTAGCTCGGGCCACTAGTCCTGATTCATCAATAGTTAGGTATCTTGAAAAGGTCCATCATGATATGATTCTTGATATGGTGAAAGAGCAAAGAAGAAAGTTTTCAAAGTGAACAACAACAGGTGCAGGTATTGAGGAACATCACAGCACAAAAAGAATCAAATTAGGAGAGGATGAGGCATATAAGGAATGACAATCATGTTTCAAATGACTTCACTTTCATTCTTCTATACTTGATAAGGCACACATCTTCCTTTCTTGCTCTCTGGCCAACATCCACTCTACCTTAATTTCCTTATTTCTCAAACCATGCAAGCATTACAACAAATAAAGTATCATTATCATAATTTTAATATCACAGTATTCATTTTTGTAATACATGGTTTCTAAAAATGGTTATTTTATTTTCTTACTATATTATTTTTTACCTTTGCTTGACAAGGGATCCTTCAATGGTTTCTAACATTAGTTTAATGCATCACATTCTACATCTTTTATACTTGACATGTGTACATACTTGTATGTACATGTATTGTATTTAAATGTGTTTACTTTTTTCTTTTTCTCTCTACCTTGAACCTTCTCTTTATACCAATTATTGCTGTTGCTGTTACTTATATATTATGATGTAATAATTGCTTTTTATAATTTTGCACATGATCCATGCATATAAGTATTATGCTCAATTTTTAATATTTTGATAAAATTATTATTAAAAAATAAATTTTTAAAATTAAAAAA
>NW_003549245.1:5995-7102 GCF_000090795.2 Amphimedon queenslandica | reverse complement strand
TCTGTTCTTTTATTGAATGAAGTTACGTGATCACTGTCTATATTAACTGTAAGATTAATGGAGACTTCTTCAGCTGATGGAGAGAGGGAGAGAGAGAGAGAGATAGAGAGAGAGAGAAAGAGAGGGAGGGAGAGAGAGAGAGGGGGGGAGAGGGAGAGAGAGAGAAGTCATGAATTAGTTAAGTGTGTATCTACCACTGATACACATTCCCCAGTTGCTACTCCTACCTGTCAGTGTATCAGTGAGACCATGTACATTGGTAATGGATCATTCATTATTAATTACCAGTGACACCTGCTGCTACCCACAGTTGCTTTTATGGAATGTACCCTAATCTACTCTCACTATATCTTCACTCAAGCAGATATCTCAGTCCTCAGGTATTACATTACTTATACACACAAACCTCCAGACAGGCTGGACTACATGTACATGTACAGACTAGCCTCTATATAATGGACACTGTGTCTCTGTTATACAGAGGTGTCCTTTATGTGGAGGTTATTTTATACAGTAAGGAATGTAATTGGTACACTAGGTGCTGTCCGTTAAATGGAGGTGTACGCTATAGAGAGTGTCCATTAAGAGAGGCTATACTGTATACATGTACAATAGATTAGGTACAGTTAGGTCTTACATGTTAGTATGAGTGCTTTATCAGGTCTTATGGATAGCCATGGTTTAGATATCCTGTCCTGTTTATCAGGGGTTGGTTTAAACCCCAGCTGTACTGGGCGGTGACCAATGTTACGAACTTTAAGTACCTGTGTCCGCTCTACCATGAACTTAACCTTCTCAAACTTAAACTGAAGGAGAGAGAATGGAGTGTTCTAATTAATGCACATTAATTAATCTATTAATTAATTTAGTGAGTGATAATACAACAGATTAATATGACAATACACATTAACATTAATATTTCCAAAAAAATTGGTCGTACAAAAGTTATTTATTAACTTAAAATCAAGCAATCTGATTGGTCAATTATAACTAGGGATGGTAGATTTATTATTATTATTATTATTATTAGTATTATTATTATTATTATTATTATTATTATTATTATTATTATTATTATTATTATTATTAGTATTATTATTATTATTA
>NW_003549245.1:0-1480 GCF_000090795.2 Amphimedon queenslandica | reverse complement strand
GAGAGGGGGAGGGAGAGAGAGGGAGTGAGAATTGTACACATATACATGTACATGTGCATTCATCTGAATTTCAATTCGACCAATCATTACGGCTTATACTGTAAGAATATGTTACTGTATACTAGTGTATAGTGGGTTTTTTCGAGGATAGCAAATTTCGCGAATTTCGCGGATTTTTTCATGATTCGCGAAATTAAATTCCTTGAAAATCAATTTAATACGGTACAAGATGGCAGATTAGTGGAAATTCACGAAAATTAATTCCGCAAACTTCCGGATATGGGTCATTTGCGAAATTTATTATCCTTAAAAAAAATCCGCTATACGGTACTATAGTGGAGGCTATTTTTTTACTTTTTTGAATTTCCCGGCCATTTTAAGAGATGACTCCACCAGATCAATCCAGGGCTCTTCTCGACTGGTTTCATTCCTTAGCAATGCCTCAGGACTGAGATCCAACTCTTGAAAACTATTAATAAATAAATAAATAAACAAACAAATAAATAAATAAATAAATAAATAATGATGAGATTGCTTACCCAATAGCAAATATGTCTGGTATTGTTTCCTGATACACTAGCCACTTGTCCACTCTCTGTATAGGATACTGTCCATTGACATTCCAAGTACCACAAAATAAACTAAAAAAAATAATAATATAATTATAACTGAACAATTGGAATTAAATTCAATTAATACATAGCCGGTAATATTAATCAAAGAATTTTCAAAGCTGCTCCAAAATGGAATAAACCACGGGCTATAGCCTTGGGTATTTTTCAAAAATTGTCTGATTTTTAAAAATGGCCATAACTCAAATATTTCTTGTCGGAATCTGCTCAAACCTCCCAGACAGCATAAGGACATCAATATGTATCAGAAAATGTAATAAAAACTTGGGGTGATTTTGGAGCCATTTTTTGGAAAAAAACCATGGGCTATAGCCTTGGGTATTTTTCAAAATTTTGGCATTTTCTTAAAATGGCCGTAACTTGAAAAATTAAAGTCAGAATCACCTCAAATTTTCTACACAGCATAAGGACATCAATATGTATCAGAAAATTTAATAAAAATTTGAGGTGATTTCGGAGCCATTTTTTGGAAAAATCCATGGGCTATAGCCTTGAGTATTTTTCAAAAATTGGCCATTTTTTAAAAATGGCCGTAACTTGAAAATTTCTTGTCGGAATCGACTCAAACTTTCTACACAGCATAAGGACATCAATATGTATCAGAAAATTTAATAAAAATTTGGGGTCATTTCGGAGCCATTTTTTTGAAAAATCCATGGGCTATAGCCTTGGGTATTTTTCAAAAATTGGCCATTTTTTAAAAATGGCTGTAACTTGAAAATTTCTTGTCGGAATCGACTCAAACTTTCTACACAGCATAAGGACATCAATATGTATCAGAAAATTTAATAAAAATTTGGGGTCATTTCGGAGCCATTTTTGGAAAAATCCATGGGCTATAGCCTTGG
>NW_003549244.1:6090-7102 GCF_000090795.2 Amphimedon queenslandica | reverse complement strand
ACACAGCATAAGAACAGGTATGTGTACCAGGAAATATTATGAAAATGCAGAATTCTCTACTTTTCATTTTTTGGTGAAAATTGGCCAACGACCCTGTACTATAGCAGACTTGGGTCAAATACAACATGGAAGTATTTAAATACAAATACAAATACTGTACAAAAACAAAAATACAAATACAAATACAAATACTGTTTTCAGCTTTGTATTTAAATACAATTACAAATACTGCATACATGTATTTCAATTACAAATACAAATACTTTCTTCTCAAGTATGGACAGTTATTAACTACGTAGTTTTATGAATTAATCAATCAAGTAAATTGAAAGCCTCTTTTTATTATGCATGCATTTATAATCAATAATATTTAGTTATAGTCATGTATTGCATTTAATGAACGTTAGTGTTTCAAAGTTTTGTCCCTCAAACAGCATCTTCATCCACATTGAAGTATTTTTAAGTATTTTGCTGTATTTTGAAATACTTCCCTGCTGTATTTCAATTGCAAATACAAATACTTCCTGTTACAAAAACTCAAATTACAAATACAAATACAAATACTTTCAAAAGTATTTAAATACGACTAATTACAAATACTATTTGTATTTGACCCAAGTCTGTACTATAGTACAGGGACTTTAGTCCGATTTTTAAGCAACTTTAAAAATTCATAAAAAATCCAATTTTTAATGGAATCAGCTTAAACTTGCTACACAAATGAAGAATTCTCTATTTTTCATTTTTGGTAAAATCGAGCAACTTTAAAAACTCATAAAAATCCAATTTTGATCAGAATAAACATAAGAACATGTATATGTATCAGGAAATGTCATACCCCATGCCTTACACTGTATTATAATACAATATAATATTTACATGTACTTAGCTTCACTCACCGTCTGTGTCCTTGTATTATTAATCTCATTCTATTATTGAACTCTTGAAACTCAGTGATCTGTACAAATGTACCAATATTGTATATATCATCAAGATTAGTGATAACATCAGC
>NW_003549244.1:0-1654 GCF_000090795.2 Amphimedon queenslandica | reverse complement strand
ATTGACCTTTAGTCAATCCCTCCATACATAACTTGTATTACTAATAATATTCTTCATTTATAGATATATGTGATCCATTATGGTATGAGAATACCAATACACCATTACATGAAGCAGCTTGGAGAGGATTAAAAGATGAAGTACAATGGCTTCTTAACAAGTTTGGCTCCAGCACATATCATCGTGGTCTTCATGGTTGGACTCCATTACATTCTGCATCATATGGTGGACAAATTGAGATCCTTCAACTACTCATCCATCAATATGGTATTGATCCTAATGAAGGTGATGATAATAGTGTATCTAGTATACATATGGCATCTTATAAAGGCCACTTATCTATAGTACAATATCTAGTAGACACGTGTGACGTTCCTCCTGATCAACCAGACAATAGCAATAACACTGCATTACTGTACTCAGCAATGGGGGGCCATTCTGACCTAGTGGAATTCTTTATTGAGAGAAATTGTAATACTTCTCAGGTTAATTTTAATAGTGAGTCTTTATCATTGTTAGCTTGTAAAAGTGGAGAGTTAGCATTAGTCCACAAGCTTGAATCATTAAACCTCTTCTCACCATATGACATAACAAAGTCAGGGTCTGGTATACTACATTATACTTGTCGTTCTATGAATAATAAAAGTGTTGAGCTTTTAAAGTATCTTTTAAATCGATATCAATTATCCATTGATGTAAAGGGTCCTAAATATGGTAGGACCCCACTTCATATTGCTTCATGGTTTGCTTCATCATCAGTTGTTGAGTATATTGTTAGTATTCAAGGTAATGCATTATTAGTTAATGATAATAATGGCAGGTCATGTTTACATTATGCATGTAATGCAGGTATACATATTCCAGCTGGTATTGTGTATAGTAAGCTTTTTGCACAAAGTGATGCATCAGATATTGAGATTATTAATAATAATAGAATAAAAACAAATATTGATTTCATTAAACGAAATGAAAGAGTAAAAATGTTTTCTTCACTTCTCAAGAAAGCTAGCACTTGCCCTAACTTTGACATCAATGCCACTACAAATGATGGTGAGTCATTACTTCATTGGGCATCACGCAGTGGCAGTACATTACTAGTGAAAGCATTAGAAGAATATAATATCAATTGTACATTAACTAATGATGGTATGTCTCCAGTACATTATGTTGCCTGGTCAGGTTCTACTAGTGTATTAAGTTATATCATATCTCAGTATAATCTCAATGCTAATGATACTAATACTTATGGTCGTACACCATTAGCCTACTCCTGCTGGTCAGGTAGTATTAATTCTGTTAAATATCTCATTAATAATCGTAACAGTGATCCTAATATCACTGATAAGTATGGTATGACGTGTCTTCATCATTCTTGTCGTAATGGTCGTATTGATATCACTCAATATCTCATTGAGGTACAGCATTGTGATATTAATGAAACAGATAATGAAGGACGCACTTTAGTACATCATGCTGCATGGAGTGGTAACTTTGATTTAGTTCAGTATCTTATTACTGAACAAGGTTCGTCTCCTACTGCAGTTACTAAGAATGGCCTCACTGCTTTACATTATGCCTCACTGTCTCTTAACTTATCTCTTGTTAAAGAATTAATAACTACCTATCAGTTAGATCCTCATCAAGCTGACAATAA
>NW_003549242.1:6108-7107 GCF_000090795.2 Amphimedon queenslandica | reverse complement strand
ATGCAAATGGAAATAGATCATTTAAGATCATCTCTTCAAAGCAAAACAGGTATTTTATATAGACATACTTAATACTGTATAATGACAATAGAGTACAGCTGTGTTTAGAGTATCATTATTGCTTGTACATTAATTTGTTGGCCTCGCCCAGCTTTGCGTAGGCGAGGACTAGGTACTCGGTTTGTCTGTCTGTGTTTCATTCATTCATTCTGTGTGCTCTCTTTTGTCTTTGAGAATATATATCTTTGCAATCGCGTGCTCTAAATCTAAGAGAGCTTTTCTTCTGTTAGGAAAAGTCTTGCTTCACTGCCTTGAGATGTTTAGAGAGCAGCTCAAGCTTGTAGAAGCTTTTTATCTCACGAGAAAATGCCCAGCAATAGCAGTAGTACTCTGGAGGTAAATGAGACTCTTTTCCAGTAGATCAAGACTAGTTATTGTTTTAATATTTGTGGCACTCTTTAAATCTTTTTTGTTGGTGAGTTATAGCTTCTTGAATTTCAACCCGAGTGAATTGCAGGTAGTCTAAAGGTCCTAAACTCTCTCAAATCACTCAATTTACATCTAGGCAACAGTATTTGTGCCATTATAATATCATATAGCACTTATAAGAAGAGAAAAATCTGAAACTTCCTTCTTGTTGAAGGGCTTGCTGCCATCAAATAATTAATTAATAGTTGAGATGTCAGGCCACACCTCCAATTTGGGAGTAGCTTGCATCATAGATATTAGAGACTACGTAACCGGGATTGGAAACTAGGATTTCCTAGTGGACAACGTCTGTGATTGAATTGGGCATTAAATAGAATAAATTTGACCATGTGGCTTGCTTTTCATGCGGAAATAATGAATTTTTGGTTTTAAAGCAGTACTGTAGTCAAATGCAATGCATGAATTAAAATGCTAACCCCCCAATTCCATGCACACAATATCACCCTATCATTAAACAGGTACGACAGTGGACTGTTCGCAGAAACAGTATTTTAGATATTACTCCTCTGA
>NW_003549242.1:0-1896 GCF_000090795.2 Amphimedon queenslandica | reverse complement strand
TCCTTACTTTTTTCCCAATTCAATCCTACTATTTTCCCATTTTTAATGTTTTTTATTTACTTGTTTCCATTCTTTTTTCTTAAATCAAGAAATTACATACTGTTATGATTCTGTGGTTAGGTTAATTATATTCATGCTGATCACGTGCGCATAAATTAAAATGGCGTCAAACCACAAACCCACGCGGTGGCTGCAGCTGGATTTTGCCTTCTATTTTTATTATTATTATTATTATTATTGAACTTTACAACACAGAACACAAGGAAGTGAATTAATAATAGTTAGGAGGTAGGGTTCACTGAGTTGAAGGAAAACAGTAAACAGTGGCGTATCCAAGGTAGGGCATGGTAGGGCATTTGCCCTACCAACTGCTACTGAATCAAAATTAATATTGCCTTCTAATTTAGGCCACTCCAATTTGATTCCTTGTTTCCCATTACCCGCCCGCATGGGGCCGCATCGCTATTCATTATTGCGGTTTTTCATTGATTATACAAGCAATTTATACAGCTGATAATGAATAAATTTAATGAAAATGAACAAACCCGCCCGCCCGCATCAGGCCCGCCTCTGTAATGGGAAACTATGAATCTTATTGGAGTGGCCTTACTGTAGTTATAAATTTAAGATATCTCCAATCTTGATTAAGGCCAGAGAACACAATAAATAAAGAAAACACTCAAAAGAGAACTTTAGAGAAGAAAAGAGCAAGCCGAGCTAGTCTGATATAGTCGACTTCATCATCATTATTGTGGGCGCAGACGTACTTTAATTAAAGACACGCCCATTATGAATATTAATTAACCACAAATTTTTTTTCGGCGCGCTTCGCGCGCCATTTTTGCCCCACCATCTTCAAAAGTCTAGATACGCCACTGAGTGGGAGGACCCTGTACCTAGGAGCAAACAATAATAAAATAAAATAAAAGTATACATGTACATGTACAATGTATACTGTATATCGGGTATATCTCAATGCATGAAAAGTGGTATAAATATAAAGTTCAATGATCGAAAAATTCGGGAGCCCGTTATATTCCAAAAATATTTTACTTGCTATTATTTCCATCAACCACCTGGCTTGGTAAGTAAATCGAAGCATTTGCTGACTTTTCCACTTCTAAATCAACCTTAACAACACTTCTAACTAGCAAAGAAGGCTCTTTATGGCCTTTGAGTTAGACTAGAATGTAGCCATGGATAGTTATGAAGCCACTTGTTCATAATAATTGCACAATACCACATATCTTCTATTCCTTTTAATCTGCATATTTTAAAATTTCATAATATTTATTTTTGCAATGGGTTGCTTCTTCCGAAATTATTAATGCATTGAAATATACCCAATGTATGGTATATAAGTTGTACATTAATAAGTACATTAATATGTATCAGAAAATGTAATAAAAATTGGGAGTGATTTTGGAGCTATTTTTCAGAATTTTTAAAAATTGGCCAATTTTTAAAATGGCCACAACTCAAAATTTTCAGTCGGAATCAGCTCAAACTTTCTACAGAGCATAAGGACATCAAAATGTATCAGAAAATGTAATAAAAATTTGGGATGATTTCAGAGTCATTTTTTGGAAAAAACCATGAGCTATAGCCTTGGGTATTTTTCCGAAATTTGGAGTTTTAAAAAATGGTATAAGTCGAGAAATTTAAGTCGGAATCAGCTCAAACTTTCAACACAGCATAAGTACATTAATATGTATCAGAAAATGTAATAAAAATTGGGAATGATTTCAGAGCCATTTTTTGGAAAAAACCCATGGGCTATATAGCCTTGGGTAATTTCCAAAATTTCGAGTTTTAAAAAAGTGGTCATAAATTGAGAAATTTAAGTCGGAATCAGCTCAAACTTTCAATACACCATAAGTACATTAATATGTATTA
>NW_003549241.1:6202-7108 GCF_000090795.2 Amphimedon queenslandica | reverse complement strand
ACACTTTTAGAAAAAATTCAGAAAAAATTCCAAAAATAAAACAAAAATAATCCAAAAATAACACTCATAATAAAAAAATTCAAAAAATTACAAAAATTAAATAAAAAAATATCAAAATATTCTTAGGCTGTCAAAAAAATCAGAATATTTTTTAAAAATACTATAAAAATAATCCAAAAATATTTTTACACTCATGATTAAAAAATCCAAAAAATTCCAAAAATTAAATTTAAGAAAGGTAAAATTATTTCCACGCTCTCTGAAAAAATCAGAATTACTTTCAAAAATAAAAATAAAATAATCCGAAAATATTCCCACGCTGCAAAAAAATCAGAAAAAATTCAAAAAATATAATAAAACTATTCTGAAAACATTTCTACGCTTGGAGAAAAAATCAGAAAAAATTCCAAAAATAAAATAAAATAATCCAAAAATATTCCCACACTCATGAGAAAAAAATACAAAAAAATTCAAAAATTAAATAAAATGAATCTGAAAATATTCCCATGCTCCCGGAAAAAATAAGAAAAAATTAACTCAAACTTTATACACAACATAAGGACGGGTACGTGTATGTGTATCACTAAATTCCATATACACAATTAAAATCAGACTTTAACTAAAACACTCCTCTCTCTCTCTTACCTGAGCAATGGCCCACTTCACCAAAGCCCCACAGCCTTACTTACGTGATTAACAGTCTCAAAGTTATACTCTTTTTGTGACATATAGTCTCTCTTCATCTTATTCCTAGTGTCATCAGTAATGTCTTCAGTAGAGAAGTTAGCAATGGTAGGAATAAAGTTCTCCTTCATTATAATCTGTCCGATACTCTTCCAGTCAGTGTAAGGTTCTCCCATTAGCATGAAGATGCTTTCCAGTGCCATCTTGATGACCTGATGGGGT
>NW_003549241.1:0-1401 GCF_000090795.2 Amphimedon queenslandica | reverse complement strand
GAATTTAATTATTTACAAATTGTGTTAGATGATGCATGAAATCCACTAAATTAGGAATACCAGTAAACATTAGTCCAGTGTATTGTAGATAGTATAATGTGTTATCATAACAATGTCATTAATGGGACCCTCATCTAGTAGTGTAGTAGTTAGTATCTCTTCCACTGGGTATTTATGTAATATTGTCACTAGGTGTGCCTCCTCCTACTACCCTAGTCCTAGTCCTACTTATGTGTCCAGTCATAGATACTCAATGATTCAATGTATACTAATACACCAGACACACTCTTTGTAGAGGGAGGGACACTCTCTTTCCTTATAAGGATATACATGTACATGTACTGTATTGCAGGATTTATTGGTGAGGGATTAAATTTGTCAAGTCCTTAAATTACAAGAATACTCCAAATTGGAACTCACAAATTATTGTCAATTATTAGCTGTCACGTATTAGGAGTTAATGAATTTACTAAAGTTTAATTGGCCAACCTATCAATTTTGACAATTTCTCCGAAATTTCTTCCCATGAATAAATACTCTCATATGTTATACAAGTACATGTAAATGAATGGCTCAGTTGTTTGTGTATTTTTCCATTAAAAGTTGTTTTTATATGTACATGTATTGTTTATGTGTTGTTTATGGTCGGTTATTGTCACTGGTTACATATTCTGTGAATTTTGTGTTTGAATGAGATTATGTGATAATGAGACATAGGAGTGATTAATATTACTATTATAATAACTGTTAATAATACACTCATTCACTTGTTAATACTGTAGGACCTACAGTTGTGAGATGCTGCTCTCAGTGGAGATATAGAAGGAATGAGGACTGCCCTCTCTAAAGGGGCAGATATCAATTGGCATCATCCTTATAGGGTAAGTGTATGATGTAGTGACTAGTGTATTAGTATGACTTGTATAATGTAAAAGTACCTGCAGTTTAGTTATAAATCAGTTTATTATATTAATATTGTGTAATTACCGTATTTCCTCATGGAAGCATCTAGACATTTATTCTTATAGAGACCCGTTTGCTGGGTGTTTAAATGACATAGGTGTTTATATGAGGATAGACATTTAAATTCATTGCCGAGGAGTCTTCTTCTATGAGCTTCCTTCTCAGCTACAACTGCTATGCTGCCTGTAGTGTGTGCCAGTAACCACGTGGGGAAAGTGGGTGTGGCATAGGCATCTAAACAAGCATGGGCATTTATTGTCAATGTTTTATGCTGTCTCTAGGCGTTTATACAAGTACGGGCATTTATTGGGAGTAGGTGTTTCCATGAGGAAATACGGTATGTTCCTCAAACACAGTATCCCATTGATGACACTCATAGTCCCTTCTTTCTGGTGGTGTGGGTTTATTGAAGGATCAGTCCTTATTATCTTTAATTTT
>NW_003549240.1:5934-7111 GCF_000090795.2 Amphimedon queenslandica | reverse complement strand
GAGATACAGGGGAACGTAGAGTGAGGGAAGACGTGGGAACGACCCCAACAGTACCTTCAGAGTTACTCACAACACTCTCCTAATGGAGAGATAAAGAGAATAATCACAACAGTTTATGGGAAGATACTGAAAAAGCAACAAGTTCTCTCAGCCTTGAAGTGGATTATGGTACACTCTGAAATGTATCTGGGAATCAATACATGGTGTATATACATGTAGAATGTATATACATGTACATGTACATGTAAATATGCATTGGTTTGTGTACCAATTGAACTATAAATGTTTGTTTAGCATTATGCAAGCTAGAGTAAACTATCTGGTACAAGTTATCTCTTTTCTTTTGACTTGTTTCTGTTTCCATTACCCTCTCTTTATCTCTCTCTCTCTTCCTCTCTTACTGTTTTGTTATAATTCACAATTGTCAACACGTCTCCTTTCTTGAAACTGAGCTTCTATAAATAAAAGGAGAGAGAGTGAGAGCTCAAACAATACAACTATACAATAGTAAACAACCATGCACTCATGAATAATACATAGATTCATGTGTATAATAACAATATATTCTCTCTCACCTCTCTCTCTTCTGCTGGTGAAGGCTCTTTATCAGTCATGGCTGCAAAGCATATGCTTCCAGGCAGTACTGTAACCTAGCGGGCGGGCGAGAGTAAGGATTGGAAATCAGCTGTTGGACTCTCTTATCTCACCTCCTCCTCTTCCATGTCGAGTTGTGTATTGGCCTCGTGTCCCGTTTATAGATCCTGTCTTTCTTTTGGTGTCTTCTTCTTGTCTTTTATAGCTTGCTCAGCTCACATTCACTTGCAATATAAAGGCAGAGAGGGAGAGAAAAGGGCGAGAGTACTAATGGTATTTCTGGCCTGCAAAGAAATTCCTAGAGGAGGAGCTTTTTGCCATTTTCGCTACGCCCACAACCAATAATAATTTTAGACCACGCCTTTTAATTAATTTTAAGGGCGGGGGGTCTGGTTATTTTTATTAAAATTATTTGATTATTTTAAATAGTTTGTTAAAGTTAATATAATAACTAGCCCCTCCTTCTTAAAATGTCAGAACCATCTTATCAAAGGGAGTATTCAGTCAGCGGTGGATCTGACAGTGATGAAGCTGCCAACATTAAAATATCAGTCAGTAATTGATCTATTATTCATATTTTATT
>NW_003549240.1:0-1892 GCF_000090795.2 Amphimedon queenslandica | reverse complement strand
ATCACTTTAATGTACATGTACATGTACATGTACATGTACATGTACACAAATGTGTGTGTGTGTGTTTAGGGTGTAATAAAAACAATGTAATTTGCAACTAATTTCTTTGAATATAAATGGTCAATCTTGCTTGTTTATTTTTGCAGTAACAATGTACATGTACATAAGTATAAAAAAGATAATTTTTATGGTCCAAATTTTAGGGGACACCCTGATTTTTTATTTGAATTACACATGTATCATTTAACTCCTTTTTCTTTTCTTCTCCCCTCCCTCCCTCTCCCTCTCCCTCCCTCTCTCTCTCCCTCTACAGAAACCAGGTAGTGAGATTAGGATAATGGGAAAGATTGTTCTGAGAGGGTAAGACCATAATGACCACTAATGATAATGATAATGATAATAATTGATTACAATAAATACAATGATAAGAACTGCACTGTTGACTGTTGCATTAAATTTCCTTTATTTTGATCCTTTTATTTTTTTTCTTCTCTCCCCTTTCTCTCTCAGGGAGGAGCCAAAGGTTTGTTTTGCTTCTACATTTGTGAAAGGAGAAGTGAAAACGATCGACTATTACGCATGCAAAACGTGTCAATTAGCATCATGTGAGTCATAATATTAACTGATAAGTATAGCATTAGCATTATGATATATATGCATGTAAAGTACATGTACCGTATAGTGGGAAATTTTGGAGGGCATTAAATTTGGCGAATTTGGCGTTTTGATAGCCATTCGCCAAAATAAAAATCCACCATTTTGAGCCATTATACGCATGCTCAGTGGCACGTGGCCAAAAATTCGCCAAATTAAAAATCCACCAATCACCAAGTTTAGCCCCTCCAAAATTTCCCGCTATATGGTACTATACAAAATGATTTATTGGCGAGGAATTAATATTGGCGATTGGCGGTTCTATGGAGAAATCGCCAATGTAAAAAAATTTGCCATTTTTTTCAATCTGAGCATACTAAATGGCATGTGGCACAAAATTGCCAATATAAAATTTGCTAATGCATATAACTTTCCACAGACAAATTTGCCAAATAATTATTACTCTCACCAATAAATCATTTTGTAGTGTATGTTTTTTACAAGTATAATAATGTACATATACATGTACACACCCAATGCCTCCTAGCTATTTGCCTTGTACATGTACATGTATGTGTCTGTGTGTACATATTGTATTCTTATTTTTTCTATAGGGATATGTCAGAATTGTGCTGATGTATGTCATGAAGGTATAACAATAATAATTGTACATGTAATTTAATTTTAATATTAAAAATGTTATTTTCAGGGCATGATCTGATCCCTTACAAGATGAACCACGTATCAACATGGTGAATAAAAACTATTTTTTATTTTTTTATTTTTAAAAACTTTATTCTCTCTCCCTCTCTCTTCTCTTCTTTCTCTCTTTCTCTTTCTCTCGTCTCTCAGGCCTTGTTGCTACTGCCAAAGAAAGAAATTAGTAAGTTTATTCAGTAAATATTACACAAACATAAAATTAACAAAAACAACACTGTTAACAATAATTATGTAAATTTTTCCTCTTTTTAGTGTCTTATATCTCCGGGAAAATAGTTACAATAACAATATTTTTGTAATTTTTAACAATTTATTTTTATTTAATTGTTTTATTCGCTTTTAGAATTATAATTATGTATCTTCTGTCTCTCCTTCTCCTATTTTAATCTTTCCTCTCCTGTGACTATCATAAATTGATTATTTGTGTCCTCAACTTTGTGTTTGTTAAATTTTGTACAAGCGGTTATCTCATACTCCAATCCGTAAGGTGTCTTGGTGGGAGGAGTCAGACACACCCACTACTAATTGGATTTACTTGTGACGATACTCTGCATTGAGTGCCAAGTTATGATTCATCT
>NW_003549239.1:5892-7113 GCF_000090795.2 Amphimedon queenslandica | reverse complement strand
TGATAATATTTCCAATACATTAGGCCAGAATGTTGGATGCTTCCCAGTGAAGAACTATCCAGCCTTTAGTCCCTGACAAGAATATCCTCAAACCTTGCACACAACCTTTGAACTGCTCCATAATCTTTAATCATCTCACCTTCTGTATGTGTGAATAGCAGCTGTGCCTGAAAATATAACACATACATGTACATACATACAGTGTGGCTGGCAGGTAATGTACATGATCATGTATACTGTACTGCTGGTGTCTTTGGAGTGAGAAATATCGGTGAAGTACTAAATTTTTGGTTATTGGCGGGTTTTAATTTGGCAAATTTGTGGCTACATGTACGTGCCCTTCAATTACTGTATCTAAACATGTGAATGCATGTACAATGTACATGCACATGTACAGTACACAATGAACACCAAATTGAAGGACTCTGGAAATATACCTGTTTTTAAGTGATTCTTCAAAATTGATGGTCTTTCATTGAAAAAAGTTATGAATACACCCCACCATACTTGTCTTCATTTTTAAACACTATCCAAAGCATACCAAAAACCCTGTACTTTAATTTTTGACTTGAGCCCTTCAATTACTGTATCTAAACATGCATGTAAATGTTCATGCATGTACACTATGTGCACATAATAATGTAATTGTAAATATACATGTACAAGTATTAACCAGATCCAGTAGCTAGCACATGAGCTCCCCAGGTCTGATTCATTAGTGTGTTAGTGATAGATACCACAGTTAATAAATGCTGTGTGGTTAATGATCTTGACAAATGACAACTGCCACCTAACATGATTGGATAGTTGAGACTGGATCCCTTCCTCATTGATATCCTCCTCCTCCTCCTCCTCTAGATTAACAGGAACTGTTAATGATCTCTCCTTATGTAACGAGAGTGTAGCATTGATGGCACCTGTCAACAACAATCACAACAACAATTATTATTAATAATACATACCATTTACATAAATAACACTATACTGGTATAAAATTTTAGGGTGTAAATTTATAAGCTGATTCAAGTTTGTATTTTTCATGTATGCACATGCATTAGGTACATGTACTGTGTATCCTATAAAAGGTATTGTTTCCACAGGTAAGAAGCTACCAATAAAATCTATGTAATTAAATACCTCACAACTTATGCCCATATGATTAAAAACAAGTCAACAACAATAACACTACAAGAACATAAAAAAATTAAAAAAAAAGATTGA
>NW_003549239.1:0-4730 GCF_000090795.2 Amphimedon queenslandica | reverse complement strand
GCAGTACTAGTGACAGTCCTCCTCCTTTACTCAATAAACCAAATGAGACAGGACAGGATGACCTTACTAATCCTAATGTATCCTCACACTCTCTAAATAACAACAAATACAAAAAAACATAATTAATAATAAATAATAAATAATTATAATAACAAAATGAAAAACAAGACAAATTTACAAAATTAAACGATACATACACAAAAGTACATATGTACATGTACATGTACGGGTCATTTAAAAATTTCACGATCATTCCATATCAAATGATATATAAATATGTACATTCGTGGAGTATTAATATTGGTTGCAGTGAACATCCACTTATATAAAATCTGTCATTGTGTTTTATTCTGAGCTGCTCAATGGGATTTAGTTGCTAAATCACCAAATGACACCAATGCATGTATACATGTACATATGTAAAATCCACCAATTGCAAATTGCCAAATTCAACTACTGCCAATACTTAAGTTCCAACAGTAAGAAAGACAGATGATACATGTATGGCCCCAGTAACAATGCTAACAATACAACAATACATCATTATCATTATTCATAATATCATTCTTCAAAACATTGATTATTAGTACCAATCTAATACTAACTTGTCCAGTGAGTTGTCAAGGTTCCATGCATGAAGGCATGATACTAGGAGTCTAGGTGAGCTGATGGTTAGAGGGAGAAAGAGAGAGAGAGGAGGGAAACAATGTAATTTGTGCATATACATGTACATGTACACTGCATTTAAAACTTGATATTTCCATGTATGTGTATGTATAACTGTCAAAAAATGTAAATAACATTATTGAAGCAAAAAGTAAGCAAATGAAGGCAACATAAAAACCACAAAACATTTACAATACTTTTCAGCACATTAGTAACTTATACATGTACATGCACATGTAAGTAGTCAATATATGAAAATGTACGTACACATGTATTTCAGTGAAAATAATTACATGTACATGAATATTAATTACTATACACTTAATGGGCAATACATGTTGGTATTACATGTACTACAAATACTTGTACATGTACATGTATTAGCAATTGAATGCTTTGGTGTGAGAGAGAAAGAGAGAGAGAAAGAGTGAGGGGGAGAGCAAAGCTTACATTAATATGAGGAGGACATGCTACAATGCTACTGACCACCCACCATGAACTGCAATAGTGTGGAACAATATTCCTTTGAAGAGGTCCCACAATCTAACAGAGAAATCAGGACTACCAGATAACAAGTGATTGGTATCATAAGCAGTGCTATATAGTCACAGGATACAACAGGAGGGGACTCTCCTCTTGTGACCTCTTAAGAAATAATACTGAGGCCATGCTATAGAGGAGAGGGAGGGAGGGAGGGAGAGAGAGAGAGAAGCACTGAGAAAAAACAGAGGTGATACTGTACATGTACAACTGTACTTGAGTAGACTACAGGCATGATAAACACTTGGTATTACTATTTCTACAGAAAAATATCCTATTCATATTGCATGTAATTACAATGTACATGTACATGTATGAATGCATGTACATACATGGACATGTATACAATTATTGTACATTTGTATGCAGAGTACCTCTTGAGAACTTTCTCTTGGCTAGTAAGAGTTTGGTAGCTGCTTGAGTTCCTGATAGAACTATAATACCACCATTGGACAATACACAGATCAACCAACTGAATTGTGTCAAAAATAAAGAAACAATAATATTGGAAGAAGGACCAGCACTGATACTGGGATACTAATGGAATAAAAGAGAGGAAGAGAGAGAGATACAGAGGGAGAGAAAATATAAAGAATTAACATACATGCACATTTAAAAAATTAAAATAAAAATAGAACAGAAAGATCATATAATAGAAAGAATGAGAGAGATGGAGGGTTGAAAAAGAGGGTACAACACTTTGTACATGTAAGGCTGGTAATATTGGAGGGAGTAATTTGGTGAATTTTGTTGATTGGCAGGTTTCAATTTGGCAATTTGGTGGCCATGTCCCATTGAGCATGTATGATTGCAATGGTTGGGAATTCTCAGGAATATGATAACTGACAACTGAGTCAATAAGGGAACAAGGGGTGGCTGGGGACTGCCATGAGTCAGAGAGAGAGCCAGTGAAATGAGACTTGAAATCAGGACCTTCCTCTCAATGAAGCTTACCAATGATAGACTCCACACCTGCAGCTAATGATAATAAAGAACAAGAAAGTATAACTATATAAAATATATTATCACAATTATTAAAATATATTATCACAATTAAGCACAATTTAATGTGGAAACCCTGATTTACATAATGTTCCATTAATATTATCACTACCTTTATTCCATAATGCATTCCATTTCCAAGATTATTAACAGTTTTAAGACACATCCCATCTTTACCATCCCACAATGCTATGCACCTATTAATATAACATTAATAACTAGCCACACCCCTACCACATCAACACACCCATTTTTACTAAGACTGACAATCCTGTTCCTGTCTCCAGACTCCATTCCTAGTAATAATAGTCTCAGACAAAACTAGAAAATCATGGGCATTAATTGGAAATTGTGGTTGGCATTAATTAAAATGATACATAAAGGCTTTTAAGTGATAGTGATAATTGGTCTAACCACAAATTCTCCATTGATTCTCTTCCTGTATATGTTCCAGATACAAATCTGCCCCGTTTTAGTACCAGTAGCTCCTCCTTTATCCTCCTCTGTCCTATTAAATACACAGTATAATAGTCAGTATCAAAATCCAAAGCTCTGACCTGGTCATACAGGTAATATCGTGTACTGGAGGATGATGCCCCCAAAATACAATAGGAACCCTAATCCTATGACTAGTTGGTGCTAGTTGCGGACTTGGGGTATAAACAAAAGTCTCATTCTGTGAGATAGACACCATTTTACACACGTGGTATCACGTGGGCTGCGTGGGCCTAGGCGTGGCTAGATAAAGAAAAGGAATGAATGTAGACCAATGGACCTTAGCTAGACTGACTAGTGAGGATCAAGATGTAGGCTGCTCATGTTACCACTCAACACTGATGAGTGACCAGGACCAGAAAAAAGTAAATTTATGAAGTTGCTTTAATTATTAATACTAGCACGATACCTTTCCTGATTCATGTACAGTTGTATATACATGTACTTTAACCCTCCAATTATTAAAAAGGAAATAGGGTCTGGCTATGCAAGACTACATTTACTTACGTTTTGTAGAAGTTTGAGCTGATTTTGATCAAATTAGATTTTTTACGAATTTTTAAAGTTGCTCAAAAATGGGGTCCAAGTCTCTGCAGGGTCACATGCCAAATAATAATGGAATTGAGGAAAATTTACGTTTTTATAATATTCTGATACATAATGTACAGGTACATGTCTTTATGATGTGTGGAAAGTTTGAGCTGATTCTGATCAAAATTGGATTTTTATAAATTTTCACAACTTGGGTGTTTGATTTTACTCTCATGTGATGTTTGTATGTATGTCACATTTCACATTCATATGTATGTCTGTATGTATGTATGTATGTTACATTTCTTCTATACACGTTGTATTAGAGAAACTTTATTTTTGGAATTTTATGGTTCACATAAGTTACAATTAAGTAATGTGATTTTTTTATCATTTATTTATCATTTATTTATTATTCTTCATAGGTTGAGTAGGTGGACTAGTGTTGCCCAGCCCCTTCGCTACCTGTGCAGGAAGGAAGACTGTGTCTTACAACTACTCTGTAAGTGATAGTAATAGTAAATATTGGAGGTAATATTTCTGGAAGAAATGGTAGTAACTTTAGAAATTGAAGCCGAAATCAGCTTAAACTTTCTACATAGCACAAGTACATCAATCTATATCAGAAAATGTAATAAAAAATTAGGGTGATTTTGGAGCCATATTTGGATAAAATTAGCCTATTTTAATTGCAAAAATATTTCAGAATCGTCTGAAACTTTCTACACAACATAAGTGCATCAATATGTATCAGAAAATGTAATGAAAATGGGGGCTACTTTTGGGATCATTTTTTGCAGAAAACCATAGCCTTTGGGTATTTTTAGAAAGTTGGCCATTTCAAATAATGCTCATAACTCTATAAATTTTTTTTGGAATCAGCTCAAACTTTCTACGTGGCATAAGGACATCAATGTTGTATCAGAAGATGTAATAAAATTTCAGGTGATTTTGGAGCCATTGTTTGGAACAAACCATGGAATAGCCTGTGTATTTTTGAAAAATTACCTTTTCTAACAATGGCTGTTGCTTGAAAAAATTGTCGGGATCAGGTCAAACTTGCTACATAGCCTTAGTACATCAATCTGTATCTGAAAATGTAAAAAAATATGGGTCATTTGACTGATTTCAGGGCCATGTTTTGGAAAATACCATAGATTATAGCTTTGGGTATTATTCAAAAATTAGCTGTTTTTAAAATAGCTCATAACTCAAAAAATATTTCTCAGAAAAGTATAGTTTGAGAGAGAGGGGAATCACTTTTAGTGTATAATCATTATAAATAAATTAATAAAAATTGTTCTTATTGTTTTCAAGGAGTCGGATTGTTGTTAATTTTTATATTTTAAAATTAATTATATTTTGTGAATGTCTACAATGCCACACTCCCTACAATAAAGCAATCCCAAAACATATTGTAGAGTAACTCCCAAGAAATATAGGGAGGCAAGTGAATGTACATGTACCTGTTTCTCCTTCTTTGCTTTCTCTCTCTC
>NW_003549238.1:6020-7117 GCF_000090795.2 Amphimedon queenslandica | reverse complement strand
TGTTTGTTATTTTCATGATCAATCTAGCCCCTACTGCACCAGTGGATGATATTATATTCTCATCAGTAGAGTCAGTGTCAATGACTGTCTCATGGGATGAAGTACCTTGCAATGGAAGGAATGGACCAATCACTGGATACTACCTCACATACACTGACATTACTTCAAACACTAGTTATACTGTTAATATCACTAGAGGAGACAACAGAATGTATAATCTCACAGGATTAATACCATATACTAACTATACTGTGAGTATAATACCTTATAATTATAATATGAATGGACCAGCTAGACAAAAAATACAATTAACGGCTGAATCAAGTAAGTCAATGAGATATTGATCAGTTTAACATGATCTTAACACAGTTCCTGGTGCGATATCTGATCTAAGACATGCAAGGCCACCAACTGAAATTTTTATTGTATGGGATCCTCCTACAATACCTAATGGTATCATTACAGTATATGAGATAAGATATAGAGAGTCTACCAGTACTGGTCCATACAATATAACTAACACTACTAACACTCAATACAGTATAGTAGGATTGATACCTATTACTAGTTATGCTATTGGAGTGAGAGCATATACTAGTATTGGACCAGGAGAATGGACTAATAAAGAATACACTACTATTGAAATACGTAAGAAATTATTGAGAATACTATGATGATAATTTTTAATTTTTTTTTAGCTGTCATTGAAACTTTTTCTATAACAAAGTTCAATTCTACAGCAGTAAGGGCCGAGTGGAGATTTGTTTCTGGAGCTAGTCATTATACTGTCTATTATGAGTCAACCAGTAGCTCCTCAAGAAAGAAGAGACAAGTAGAGACAGGAATGAGAGTATTCCCAGGTGATACTACTGAAGGTCTAATAGGAGGATTAGATCCTAATCTGAACTACTTGTTCTCTATATCTATATCATTTAATGTTAATGGAATCATTTATGAAGGAGAGAGGACTCAGCCAATACCACCAGGTAAAAGTGAAATAACCACACTACAAGTACTTCAATAATGAGTATGCCTAGTATGACTTCAATACCAAAGTTAAGATCAAGTGATTTATGGTTTAATTATATTTTGATATG
>NW_003549238.1:0-1593 GCF_000090795.2 Amphimedon queenslandica | reverse complement strand
ATATGTACTTTCTATGTAGTATCTTATGGATCAGCTTCTCTACCTAGTGGCAATGCTTCAGTTATGTTAACATTTAGTAAGTTACAATGTACCTCTAATTTCCATAACTCTAGTTTAATTAGGTGATCCAGTGGTTAGTGATTTTATGGCAACAGTTATTACAAATTCTACTATTACATTAACATGGAGTACACCAACTATTGTAGTACCAATTAGTTATAATATTAATAGAAGATGTAGGAGAGTATGTGAATCATTAGTCACAAGTAATAGTGAAACTTCAGTTTCATCACCACATACTTCAACTGTTATACCTCCTTACAGCCAATGTGGCTTTGATCTTATTGGAGTATATGGATCTGAGATACATCATTTGACTCTAAATTATTTAGCTACTACACTTTCAACTGGTAAATTAGCATATATCAATGTCATTATCAATTTTTATAGCTCCTACTGCACCAGTGGGTGATATTATATTCTCATCAGTAGAGTCAGTGTCAATGACTGTCTCGTGGGATGAAGTACCTTGCAATGGAAGGAATGGACCAATCACTGGATACTACCTCACATACACTAACATCACTTCAAACACTAGTTATACTGTTAATATCACTGGAGGAGACAACAGAATGTATAATCTCACAGGATTAATACCATATACTAACTATACTGTGAGTATAATACCTTACAATTATAATATGAATGGATCAGCTAGACAAAAAATACAATCAACTGCTGAATCAAGTAAGTCAATGAGATATTGATCAGTTTAACATGATCTTAACACAGTTCCTGGTGTGATATCTGATCTAAGATATGGAAGAAACCCAGATGCAATTAATATTGTATGGAAAATTCCTACAGTACCTAATGGTATCATTACAGTATATGAGATAAGATATAGAGAGTTTACCAGTACTGGTCCATACAATATAACTAACACTACTAACACTTATTACAGTATAGTAGGATTGATACCTAATACCAGTTATACTATTGGAGTGAGAGCATATACTAGTATTGGACCAGGTGAATGGACTAATAGAGAATACACTACTATTGAAATACGTAAGAAATTACTGAGAATACTATGATAATACTCAAAATTTTTTAGCTGTCATTCAAATCTTTTCTATAACAAAGCTTAATTCTACAGCAGTGAGGGCTGAGTGGAGTTTTGTTTCTAGAGCTAGTCATTATACTGTCTATTCTGAATCAACCAGTAGCTCCTCAAGAAAGAAGAGACAAGTAGAGACAGGAATGAGAGTATTCCCAGGTGATACTACTGAAGGTCTAATAGGAGGATTAGATCCTAATCTGAACTACTTGTTCTCTATATCTACATCATTTACTGTTAATGGAATCATTTATGAAGGAGAAAGGACTCAGCCAATGCCACCAGGTATATCAAAGTGAAATAACTTTATTATATAAATTATTTAGGTGTCACTCTAACTCCTACTGTAGTATCAAGGACTTCATTGGTATCAACTGTAATTCAGACATCAACTTTAAGGCAGACATCAACTGCAATGGTAACTTCAAGTAAGTCATTGGTCTTATATCAATCACACAATGGTCATATTGTGC
>NW_003549237.1:5271-7120 GCF_000090795.2 Amphimedon queenslandica | reverse complement strand
AAATTAAAGCTGCTATTGAAGCATCATGAAGCTACACAACACTACAACTTCTCTCAAAGCTAAGTGTAAGCTAAGCACATCTATAAAATGGACTTTACTATCAAATTAGCTATAGTTGTAAAAAATCAGTTACAATTATACAAACAAACTACAGAAGCTCAGGTGATAAATGGTTTAAATTCCAGTCCTTGTTAAACTCACGTACAGTCTAGTAAAATGTCAAAGATGTTCATCTTTATGTTGTTGTTGCTGTGTTTAATAGTTACCATTGATGAAGGAGAAGGATCTTATTGTATGGCTAGTACTGGAAATAAACATGAACCATCACTGTATATAAGGACATGCTGTAAGAGCAGTAACTTAGGACAGGCTTTTTCTATCAAAGAAACTGGTATACCACATTATATTTTCTGTCCTAATGAATACCTAAAGTCTTGTCCAAAAGGTACTGCACTAATAGCAGAAGTGTTTAATTCTTATATTATAGATGATTGTAAGAGCCTGTTTGAGGATGGTATTACTACAAGTGGTGTTTATACTGTTAATCCTGATGGAGGGACTCCATTTGAAGTTAGTTAAAAGTAATTTATAATTATACACTATTGGATCACAGGTATACTGTGATATGGAGACTGATGGTGGTGGATGGACTGTATTTCAGAGGAGACAAGATGGATCTGTTGATTTCTATAGATACTGGACTGACTATGAGAATGGATTTGGTAACCTTACTGGTGAGTTTTGGTTAGGATTGAGCAAGATTCATCGTCTTACTAAAGAAGGATCAAACACACTAAGAGTGGACCTGGAAGACTTTGAGAGGAACACAGCTTATGCTAACTACTCTACATTTAATGTTAGTGATGGTAGTACTGAATATATACTAACAGTAGGAGGATACTGTGGTACTGCTGGAGATAGTCTGACCTATCATAATGGAAGTAGATTCACTACAAGAGATAATGATAATGATAACTATGGAGGTAATTGTGCTCAGTTCTGCACTGGTGCCTGGTGGTACAATGAATGCCAAAATTCAAATCTTAATGGTTATTATTTTAATACTCCAGTGAATAGTTTTAAAGGAGTCCGATGGTATTATAATTTGAGCGGCACCAGTCTCAAGTTCACAGAGATGAAAACTCGTCGTAACAATTAAATACTGTCCCCCACACACATAAGTGTGTTTACATTGTGCTGATATATTATTATGTCGTTTCAATATTACAGTCTGTCATACCTTGTAGTGATTATTAATAACTATTAACTATTTGACTTTTATTAATTAAAATAAATTAAAGCTGCTATTGAAGCATCATGAAGCTACACAACACTACAACTTCTCTCAAAGCTAAGTGTAAGCTAAGCACATCTATAAAATGGACTTTACTATCAAATTAGCTATAGTTGTAAAAAATCAGTTACAATTATACAAACAAACTACAGAAGCTCAGGTGATAAATGGTTTAAATTCCAGTCCTTGTTAAACTCACGTACAGTCTAGTAAAATGTCAAAGATGTTCATCTTTATGTTGTTGTTGCTGTGTTTAATAGCTACCATTGATGAAGGAGAAGGATCTTATTGTATGGCTGATTGTACTGGATATAAACATGAACCATCACTGTATATAAGGACATGCTGTAAAAGCAGTAACTTAGGGCAGGCTTTTTCTATCAAAGAAACTGGTATATCACATTATATTTTCTGTCCTAATGAATACCCAAAGTCTTGTCCAAAAGGTACTGCAATAATAGTAGAAGTGTTTAATTCTTATATTATAGATGATTGTAAGAGCTTGTTAGAGGATGGTATTACTACAAGTGGTGTTTATACTGTTAATCCTGATGG
>NW_003549237.1:0-1074 GCF_000090795.2 Amphimedon queenslandica | reverse complement strand
ATTTGATAATAGAGACTGCAGAGCTGGTTTGAGGATGGTATTACTACAAGTGGTGTTTATACTGTTAATCCTGATGGAGGGACTCTATTTAAAGTTAGTTAAAAGTAATTTATAATTATACACTATTGGATCACAGGTATACTGTGATATGGAGACTGATGGTGGTGGATGGACTGTATTTCAAAGGAGACAAGATGGATCTGTTGATTTCTATAGATACTGGACTGACTATGAGAATGGATTTGGTAACCTTACTGGTGAGTTTTGGTTAGGATTGAGCAAGATTCATCGTCTTACTAAAGAAGGATCAAACACACTAAGAGTGGACCTGGGAGACTTTGAGGGGAACACAGCTTATGCTAACTACTCTACATTTAATGTTAGTGATGGTAGTACTGAATATATACTAACAGTAGGAGGATACTCTGGTACTGCTGGGGATAGTCTGTACTGGCATAATGGATTGAGATTCAGTACAAGAGATAATGACAATGATAACTTTGGAGATAACTGTGCTGAAGACTATAGTAGTGGCTGGTGGTTTCGCAGTGGTTGTTTTATTGTAAATCTTAATGGTCGTTATTCTAATGCTTCACCTCAACGTGCTAAAGGAATTCATTGGAGTTCTTGGACAGGATTCTACACAAGTCTCAAGTTCACAGAGATGAAAACTCGTCGTAACAATTAAATACTGTCCCCCACACACATAAGTGTGTTTACAATGTGCTGATATATTATCATGTCATTTCAATATTACAGTCTGTCATACCTTGTAGTGATTATAATAAATATTATTTGCTAATGACTTTTATTAAATAAAATATTTTGAAGCTGATTTAAACTGTTGTGAATTAACAACACTGACAATAGCAATACAGTAACTTCAATACATTATGTAACATTGCAGGTTAATATTTACTAGTAATATCCTTTAGAATGAAAATAACAACTTAAAAACTAGCAACATTGTAAAAGTGCAGTACATACAAATGATACAATGCACACATGTACTATACAGAATCAATAAATAAAACAGACTCATTGGATTATAGTTATCTAACTATAACTAACATC
>NW_003549236.1:4848-7120 GCF_000090795.2 Amphimedon queenslandica | reverse complement strand
CGTTAATCACGTGACTCTCACCATATGTCACGTGAGCAGAAACTGGGTCAAGCAACCTGCAAAAGCACTGTATCAATTTTAAGCATTTAATGTGGATAAATAATTAAATAATTATTAAATACATAAATTAACAATAATTATAATTTTTACATATTAAAATAATTGACAAAGAAATAGCATTTACGTGTACATGTATAGAAAAGCAAATGATTGCGACAGCTATTTTTTGTGTCTTAGAACTTTTCAGCTAGAAGGACAAGCTCATGACCTTCCTTCTTTTATTGCTTTCTTAGGCCCAATTTAATTGTAGGCTGCACTAGTTGCTCTGTTAGACTTGGATTGGTATTTTGCACTGGTAGAGTTTCCCATGGCTCATTGCTATATGTGCAAGGACTCTCACTTGAGATAGGAGAAGGTAGAAGAGGAAATTCCAAGACGTCATTTTCTTCTATTACCTTTTCTTCTTCTCTTGTTACTTTTCCTCGAGGGATGAAAGTCATTGGGCCGGTATCAATTTGAGGGTCACAGTGGACTGGACTGTTGTTAGCAATTAGACGCTGAATGGCAATGTGTGGTGGGCCAGGTGACTGTGGAGAGATACGTGGTTTGATTTTGAACGGATTATGTGGCTTTCTAGAGACACTCCTTATGGGCCTATGTTTAAACGGATGTGAGAGCCACTGATAATACATAGGATGATGTCTATGCTTGTTGAAAACTCGTAAAAGGCCAGATACGTTTCGGTAACTTAAGGACTTGAATTCATTAGTTAATACATGCATTGACTTCATGTGTTTCCTTATGCTTGTATGTTTTTGCTGTTTTCTTTTGTTACGGGAATAAGATCCTCGTTTTTTAATATCGCTATTCCTATTCCGTGTATCAGCCGTCTGTCTGCACAGTGGAATTTTTAAGGGAGGACTGTCAGCATTGTCTTGAGGTATTGCTATCATATTTTCTTTATTCAGCTCTTCCTCAGCTAGATTAGCAAAGGAGCAAGGCGAGACTAGATTAGTTGATATATTTTTCTGATCTATTTCATGAGGTATACCGATACTATCAGAGAATGATGTATATTTTGAAGGTGACTGATTATTATTTTCTGATATGCATGTACATGTTGTGTAAGACTCGGCATCTGTATCGTTAGAGGTAGGTTCTTCAAAGGAGCCATCATCCTCTGTTGTCTGGTTGGTAGAGTTAGGTGGATGAGTCAAGACTCTTGAGTTGAGATCAGTCGTATGGCTATTTTCTACTGCTTGGCTTTTTTCTTTGAGGTTTTGAACAGTTTTATGAAGCTCCATGAGCTTGACAGACATTACAATGACAGCAATTATTGTGAGAATGAGGAAGGCAGTTACTAGATACATTAGATCCATCATATTGATTCCTTAGAAAAGTAATATTCAATGCCTCGGCCTTACAAAAGTAATATCCAATGCCTATAGTGATAGCTTTGATGATGCAATATTCATGTAGTTGATGACACACCTTCAACACACCACCAACACACCTTTGACACACCCATCAATTGTATAATCATTATTATATTTATAGCCTATTTTGTTGCAATGTATTAATAATTTAAGTGTAGTATTTTATGTACAATAAATGGATTCAATGCATTGTATGTTAATTTCATGGTTTTACTGTGTTGATTTTATATTATACTTAGCCACAGAGCCCTCCCTTCTAATGAATAGGAGGAGCACTCTAACAGCTAGAGCAACTGTTTTTGTTTCAGCATGTCTTTTTATACATACATGTATATGTACATGTACTTACTGTACACTATTATAATGAATTTAATTTTCCTTTTAGAGTCACACCAGAGAGAACAGACAAAGTAGTAAGATACTGTATAATTCAATGGACTAAGTATTTGATGTCATAAACTACATGTATAAAGGTGAGTTTTAAAGTTATCATGTTTGTGCATGTATGTATTAGTCTCATGAATTTACATGTAACATTTGTTTTAATCTGTCCTCACCATCTTGTTAACTTTTGGGCTGCATAAGAGTGTAATGCATCGCAAATTTTAGCTAACCATATTGGTACATTAAGCTAGTGTTAAGGAATTTTTAATCGCTAATATTAGTCTTTGCCATAAATTTTCCAATTGTATTGGTATCAAATTTATATTAAAATTGAGTAGCAAAAATCACACTTTATAGTAGATAATGGCTTTGAGGGAGAGGTGACAAAAACAGAGAAAACAATTAATGTACATGTAAACACCAAAATAGCAAGCTTAAAGAAAAACAATGGC
>NW_003549236.1:0-1470 GCF_000090795.2 Amphimedon queenslandica | reverse complement strand
TTGTTTTTATTGTATTAAAGTAAACAGCTTACAGCAGCTCAGATAATGTATTACTGCATGTTGTATGCATTATTCTATAACTTATTTCAGCTTGTACTTGTCCATGCGTCCTTGATTACTGTTTATCTGTTTTTGTCTCTTCTATAGGTTAATGGCTTTGTAATGTGATGATGACTGACAGTATAGCAAATAGCCATTACTATTGAACACTAAACAAGTATCCCATGATTGTGATTTTGACTAGTCATTCTTCTGGAGATATTTGTATTTCTTTTTATTGCGACCTACTAATTATCTACTGTAATATTGAGAAGATATTTTCTTGCTGTATGCCAGCAGTCATTTTGTTGTTGACAAGGATTTAGTTTACTGGAAGTTTACACAGCTGTTGAAACAAAGGAGTGTCCTGAGGCCTTAAAGGGTGAGTTACATGTACATAGACTCTATAACAACATTTTGAAGTTTGAATGTAGTGTATGCCTTATTAGTGTCCAGTAATTTAAACTGGTTTTTCCATAGCTGTATGGTTAGCATACAACTATTATATTGGCCTTGGCTGTCTATCTCCATAATATTCAACATTGTAAAGCTGTTGTAGGTCTATATGGAAGCCAGGCTTTGTGTAATATGGTAACAGGAAAATATAGAAACCCAGGGTTTCCCACAAAGCATGCTAAGTGAGCTAAAGAGCATGCTTTGTGAGCAAACAGGCACTACAATAAAGTACATCACATTTGAAGTATAACTTTTAAAATTTATTAAAAACCAAATTTGATTAGAATCAGCTCAAAAGTTACACAGCGTAATGACATGTATTTGTATCAGAAAAAATTATAAAAATGAGAAATATTTTTTAGCCATTTTTGACAAAATTTGGCCAAAAACAGCCATTGGTCATTCACCATTTTAAGCAACTTTAGAATTTTGTAAAAAATCCAATTTTAATTGAAATCAGCTTAAACTTTTTGTGCAGAATAAATACATGTATATGTATCGAAAAAAGATATAAAAATTAAAATTTTCTCCTAGTCATTTTTAGCAAAATTTGGCTAAAGCATACAAAAACTTCCACCCAATTTTTGAGCAAATTAAAAAATTCATAAAAATCCAAATTTGATTGTGAAAGATAATTCAAAACATAAAGAGCAGTAAGAAAGTATTAGAAAAATTATAAAAATGTAGAATTCTCTCCTTGTGATTTTTATTGAAAGACTCTCTGTAGTACAGGGTCTTTGTGCCAATTTTTGAGCAACTTTACAATCCCTTGACAAAAAGCTGCATGAGCATTATGCCAAAATTTTATGGGAAGCCCTATATAAACTTACTGGTACCTTTGGTACAGTATAAACATCTCTCCCAGACTCCCAACACAATACATACCATGATTACCATCAGGAGCCCATAAAATGCAGGTGTTCACATGAAGAGGAATTGAGTAGGCAGCATTAACCCACGTATGTAATCCGGTAA
>NW_003549235.1:5575-7120 GCF_000090795.2 Amphimedon queenslandica | reverse complement strand
ACTCAAAATATTTGTAGAATCAGCTCAAACTTTCTACACAGTATAAGTACATCAATATGTATCAGAAAATGTAAAAAAAATTGGGGTGATTTCGGAGCCATTTTTAGAAAAAACCATGGGCTATAGCCTTGGGTACTTTTCAAAAATTGGCCAATTTTTAAAAATGGCCATAACTCAAAAAAATATTGGTCAGAATCAGCTCAAACTTTCTACACAGCATAAGGACATCAATATGTATCAGAAAATGTAAAAAAATTGGGGTGATTTCAGACCCATTTTTTAGAAAAAACCATGGGCTATATAGCCTTGGGTACTTTTCAAAAATTGGCCAATTTTTAAAAATGGCCATAACTCACAAATTATGTCTTCTAATGTAGCATAAGAACATGTACATATACATGTACAGTATAATATTTTATAAAACGTAATAAAAATCCTTTCATACAACAGGTATGTTATTATATTACATGTGTATTTATATAGTTAAGAGTAAGACCGTGTGGATTGGTCATATCATGAAAGGAGTAGATAAAGACCAGCTGTCGAAAATGTTAGAAAAATACGGAGCAGTAACTTCAATTGACGTTAGTCTACATGCACGTACATGTACATGTACACATGTAACCTGTATTCTTATTACTATGATCTTTTCCTGTACTTTTTAGTTTATTGTTGCTCGTGGGTGTGCCTATGTTGTCATGGAAACTCGTGAGGCTGCAGCTAAAGTAGTAGATCAACTGAGAGACCCAAAAGTACTGGGGCAGAAATGCAAAGTACGAGAGAGAGAGATTGTTAATAAATGCATCAGATAATGTAACTGGGAAAAATGTAACAGTGGCCAAAATCCCTTTACTATAGTACAAGGATTTTGGCCTGATGTTTGAGAAACTTCAATAATTTTTGAAAAAAATCCAAACTTGCAGCTCAAACTTTCTACATGTACGTAACATGCATGTAAGAACATGTATAATGTATCAGAAAAAATTTAAAATGGAGAATTCTGTCCCGTTCAATTTTGCCAAAATTTGTCCCAGAGACTTTGTTCCGATTATGGAGCAACTAACATATCATTACATCATATTATCGTGATAGGTTGCTTGGGCCCCAGGACGTGGTGCAAAAGGGAAAGAGTTTGATCCGAGTTGGGACGTGAACACTGGTATCAGTAACATATCATGGGACAATGTGAAGACAAAGTCACAAGTGGAAGCACTGGGTAATGGAGGCATGGTCGATACTAGTACACTCCCACCTCAGCTACGGGAAGAAGAAATAGCTGAAGTGGAGATGGAGAGTTGAGAACATTAATTTCAATGTATAATAATAATAATAGTAATAATAATAATAATAATAATAATAGTAATGTATTTTAATTGTTTTTTCTACTTTTCCAAGTTTGCAATAGTTTCATACTAAAATAACTGTTCTATTATATCCAATAGTATCTTGCCATGCACTTATCATTATCATGTGATGTCGTACACTAATCAAAATTAATGAGATATAAGATTAGATATTCAACATTATAGAGTACACTAATATCTA
>NW_003549235.1:0-2073 GCF_000090795.2 Amphimedon queenslandica | reverse complement strand
TAGATTATATGAAGAAGGTGAAGTCGATCATATCAACTGTGTTTGGCCAGTTTTCTTAATTTACAGCTAATTTGTAGTTAAATAACTAATTTTAATAACTTTTGGTCCGCCCATCCGCCCACTTGCCTCACTATATAAGCCCCTGCTTCAGCCATCTTCCTTGGCCTTTGATTAGCTCCTCCTCTTCCATTGGGAGGGTGGGTGTGGAAAAGTTGATATGATCGACTTCACCTTCTTCATATAATCTAGAATAGCTTGCAGCCACTTCGTGGCCTTAGCCATTCTGACAATTAAGGCAGAGAGAAAGAGACAATACAAAAATAAAACAAATAGACTTTGGAACACTGATGGGGCAAAGTATTATATTTTAGCAGTGCCTGCTTGTTTGTAAGGAGTAGAATCATAGGAGTAGGCTAATCTTTTACCAAGTAATAATGGAGTGCACACTGCTTTGTGTTTCTCATCTACTACAATATTTTCTAGTCTTTCATTGGACTTGAGAGACTTGGCCAGTTCCAGCACTCCCTCAGTATCAATGCTAGTGTTGGAGACATTGAGAACTGACAATGTGCAATTGATGTATATAAGTTCAACAAGTGATGGGAATGAATGGAGTTGAGTGAATATACAAACTGCTGATTTTTTTGTCTGCAACACAGGTACTAGCAGCAATTGAGCAACATCAGAAGATGAATCACTGAGGTAAACGTGTTGATGCTTTTTGTCTATTTTTGTTAGATTTGGACACTGCTCTAATGCTCTTATTATATTTATTATCTTACTATTATTGACACCTCATTTTATACATTTTTATAATTAAGTAATTAAAATTGATATGTATAGATATACATCATTAGAAGTGGTGGGTCTACAAAGGTTTTTCACATGCCTGAATATTATACTTTTCAAGTTTCTGCTATGCAAGTGCTTTTAAATTGAATTGATTTTTTATAAAATATTGTTTGTAAAAGTAATGTGTGCATGAGAGTTACTTCAAGTCAAACCATCTCATTTATGATGAAATGTAAACACTAATCATCTAATTCTTTTTTAATTCCATCAGCTACAGCATTCTTTTTCTCATCCCTCAATGCTTGTATTAATATATCATAAGTTGGAACACCTTTACTTTTTACATTATCAGCTTGTTGCAGCCATGCCTTCAAACATTCTCTTAGGCCCGTACGAACATTTCCTTTGTTTTCATTCTCAATAACATCAAGTGTACGAGGGAGTAGACCCAAACGAAGACCAAGATCATAGTAATCAACACCAGAATATCCATGCTTTTCAAGTAAATCACGTATGTCAACAAGGTCACTGGCACCTAATGAAAAATTAATAATTATATATTGTAATGAATTTTAAAGTATCTACATGCATGTAGTATCCTCTTAATTTGTGAAGTATTAAATTTTGTGGTTGACAGTTTACATAGGTTTTACGCTAGGGGTTGGCACTTCAATCATTGCATGGGTTTTAATTTCATAGTAAGCATAAATCACAATTGATGAAAGTACTGCTATGCTTGTAAAATAATAACTTATTTACTTAATGGAGTGGTTCTATTTTTCTTAATGGGTGGAACTTTCAATGTTGGTTCAGCTCCTAACAAATAAAAATATTTCACAGTAAAATAAATGATCATTATCATCATACAATTTCATATTGAATTAGTCGCCATAATTATGTGGACAATGGAGCTAACCTGTAGGACTGGCCAATTCATCACTAAACCAGCATCTGTAGCTATCATCACTTTCTAGTACTTTACACTGCAATCGGCAATGAGTACAACTGGCAGAAGATTTATTGTGGACAATGCAGTAACATTGTTCATCCATTGAGCATTTGAACGCAAAAATATAATCAGTGTTCACTTTGAGATTTTTGCTGCTTTTTTTAATAGCTTCTGTGACTAACTTACGAATTTGTAAACAAGCTTCCTTGCAATCAAAGCGTATTTCGATATGTGTATAGCGATTGATGATATCGACAGTGTACTTTTTCTTTTGTATGTAAACATGAAGTGACATGGCATCATGATTTCTGTAGTATGCTTCATGTAGTGGA
>NW_003549233.1:5532-7121 GCF_000090795.2 Amphimedon queenslandica | reverse complement strand
ATGCATGGTTGAGTTAATGTATTAAATATTATTATTTTTTTGTGTTCACATAGATATTAATGAGTGTGCTGAGCACAGCTCAGGGTGTAATCAGTTGTGTACTAACACTATTGGTGGAAGAACCTGTTCATGTTACACTGGATATGTTCTTAGTAGTAACAATAGGACATGTATTGGTATGTATTGGTGAATATCATTGCCATACAATAATTATTAATGTAGATATTAATGAGTGCAATACTAATAATGGAGGATGTGATACTACATGTACTAATACTGTTGGTAGTTATGAGTGTTCATGTAATACTGGATATGAACTAAACAATGATCTACACCACTGTGATGGTAAAACTAATGCTAGTAGTATTTATTGTCAGTGACTAATAGAAATCAATGAGTGTGATCTTGACACTGATTTATGTGAACACATATGCACTAACACTGCTGGTAGTTATGTTTGCTCTTGTAATACTGGATATCAACTAGGAAACAACAGTCATAGCTGCTCAGGTATGTTTTAATCTTGTAAAATATTTATATCTTGTTCTTAGACATAAACGAGTGTAGTTCTGATAATGGAGGCTGTAATCAAGTTTGTGTCAATGAAATAGGAAGCTATCATTGCAATTGTAAAAGTGGATACACTCTTAGCAGTGACAGTCATACCTGTAATGGTGAGACTGAAGTAGTTTAATGAGTTCTTTATTATTATTGTAAAAGATAACAATGAATGCAATACCAACAATGGAGGCTGTGAACACAATTGTACTAATACTCCTGGTAGCTACAACTGTTCATGTGCTAATGGATATTCTCTTAATGGTGACCAACATGGCTGTTCACGTTAGTTTATAAATTATATAATGTGCATGGATTATTAGTATGAAAATCATTGTAGCTGTTTGTGATGATTCCTGTCATCATTGTATCACATGTGATTCTCCTAATTCATGCACTTGTCTTAATGGATGGACTGGCAGTAACTGCTGCACAGGTCTGAGCTAAAGTTTTCTTAATGGATCTATATCAACATTATATTTTAGACATTAATGAGTGTCTGACTAATAATGGTGGTTGTGCTCACAACTGTACTAATTATAATGGTACCTATGGATGTTCCTGTGCTACAGGATACACACTGAGTGCTAATGGAAAATCATGCACTGGTTAGTAAATACAATAATATACAATAGTTCATTAATAATTCCCTGAATCAAATAGACAATAACGAGTGTTCAAGTGATGATACTAATGAGTGCAATCAAATATGCAGTAACACTCCTGGATCATATGTATGCTACTGTAACACTGGTTATGAATTGGGACTGGATGATAGAACTTGTATTGGTGAGTATTCATACTTTAGTACTGCAGTAACTTTTACTTTAAAGATACTAATGAATGTGATGAGAATAATGGAGGATGTGCTCAAAACTGTAGTAATACAGTTGGTAGCTATGGATGCTCATGTCGTACTGGATATACACTTGATACTGATAATCATGCTTGTAATGGTAAGGACATCCTTTGAAAATCATTAATTTTATATGTTATTGTTGTTATAGATATTGATGAATGTTCTAGTGGCA